>NC_141875.1:266963115-267114631 GCF_056163025.1 Triticum urartu
GGCCGATACTCTGGTCAATGTTCCTAAGCAGCATAACTGGACAACCAACTTTGAGGACTAACTTATGCTGTGGGAAATTGCTTATTTTAATAGTGTTTAGATATTCAGTGGGATGCATTTCATCAAAGTCTCCTAGCTTGTCATTCATTTTTGAAATAGAATCATAGCTAAGGTGTTCAAAAGATTCACCTGGTACCATAGCAAGTACATGTTCATTAATTTTATCAACAGCTTTGTTGTTTGGACAAATAATGGCACGACTTTCTAAATACGCTTGCTCACAGTATCTTACTTTTATGTCAGTGTAGACAACATTGATGATGGCAGATATATTATCGTCAGTATTTTTGATAAGAAGATCACTTGGTATTTTAATTACATCTTCATCTGAAAGTCTATTAGTGGTATTCTCACGCACACTACCATCCCCAAAAGACAAAACCCAGTCACTAAACTCCTTTAATTCTTCTTGTTGTGATGGAAGTAATTTTGGGTTGGATAGTCTCATGTTAACATTTAATTTTAAAATTTTGACATATTTCCATAAAGGAGAGTTTGTTATTGTTGCATTTACAATGTCAGATCTTGAACCGCCTTCTATAATAGGCAATATTTGTCTAAAGTCACTGCCTAGTACAACAGGTATTCCTCCAAATGGCGTTGTTGCTGCAATATCATTAAATGGCTTTAGAATGTCACGCAAAGTCCTATCAAGTGTTTCAAAACAATGTCTATGTGTCATAGGAGCTTCATCCCAAATTATAAGAGAACATTCCTTCATCAAATCAGCCAGATGGGTCCCTCTTTTCATGTCACATAAAGTGGTTTCATCAATGTCAATTGGAATTTTGAACCTAGAGTGGGCTGTTCTTCCACCTTGTAATAAAAGAGAGGCTACTCCTGAAGAAGCAACAGCAATAACAATTTTTCCTTGGGAACGAAAGTATGAAAGCATGGCTTTCCAGACAAAGGTTTTTCCCGTGCCACCATAACCCCAAAGGAAGAAGAATCCAAGTTTTCCATTCATTACGCATGAAACAATTTCATTATATGCTTCTCTCTGATTTGTATTTAGTTTAGAGGATAGTGCACCTGATGTTTGAATTAATTCAGCTAAATCATATGATCTTTCATCTTGAATGAGTCTATTTACTTGAATTTCAGGAGTATCTAAACGTGGTTGTGGTAGGTTAAAATTACCTATTGAGGAACCATTACGCAAAACCAATTCATTTAGTTCTTCTATTAGAAGGTTTTGCAATTGATCAGTTGGGACAGAGAAAGCAGGGTTATTAAGCAGTATACGGAACCTATGTTCAATGTCATCAGACATATAGCAAGCATACTTGTTATAAAATGCACGCTCATTTTCAAGATTGTAAAATAAAAGCATGGTTATGAAAAGATGCCTAAGCTGAGGTGATGTTGCCCATATAACAGCTTCATCAAATGCAGTATACCATTCGGTGTCATCACCTAACAATCCTCGAGCTAAACATGCTGCTTTAAATGTATCGTATATTGTGCCATTATGAGTTCGTAAATCTTCAAAACTACATGCACTTTTAACAGTCATTAAAAGCAACCGCAGGTAGAATCGCTCACCAGCTGATGGATGGACATAGTATATGCGGCCAATTGTGTCACTCTCTATTTTTTTCTTCACCCATTCCTTTTCTTTACTGTCCCATGTCCATGCACTTGGAAAATTGCAATAAGTAAGTTGATGAGCTTCTGGGTATTTTAGATTTGCAACAAACCATTCGGTCAACATAGTTTTCTGAAATAGTTGTGCATTTAAAGCAATGCTTGTAAGATTTGATTTTGACTCATAAGTAACAGTATTCATTCCAGGTAAATGAATATCCAATCGTTGTACGGATGGCCTTTTACAATGTAAAGGGAATTCATATGTGCGCCACAGTGTTTCATGAGGAACCAAATGCCTATAGTCCAAGTATTCTTGAATCTCATCAATTTCTTTACTCTTTGGTTTTTCATGTTGCTCATTTTCACTACCTTTCACAGAGTTAACTTTCTTGCCTTTTATAGTTTCAAATGCCACACGACATCTGTCTTTACCCTTTGTAACATATTTGAAAAGGTACTTCACTACCCTTGTCTTGTTACACCATTCAGTATTACTATGGGCTTGATATTTTTTTAGAAGATACATATTGTATGGTACGACATATCTATTATCAAGACGGAAACCATTTTTAATTACATAACACCCATCATCACGACGCCTATAAACAGGAAAACCTTGTTCATTAATTGAAGTCTCGTCATGGAAAGGTTTAGGATAATGTTTAGAGCAAACATCATTTTTCATGCATGGGCATTTATTGTTCATGTGGCCGCAGGGGCCGTGCATCATGAATTCGCAAACAAGTGCATATCCTAATGGATCTTTATTGACGTCAGGGATCTCTGCAATAATTAGGGAATCAATAGTGGCTAGTGTGTCCTTACTATCCTTGTTTTTTAGCCAAACAAGACAGTGCACATGTGGAAGACCCCTTTTTTGGAATTCAGTGCTATGCAGCACTGGAACAATAGGGGGAAAAGTGTTAGTGAAAGTGCGGTTTTATTGTAGTCAAAACTTAAAAATTGTACATATCAGAAAAGCATACCGGCTACTACTGGACCATAAACTCTGCCTTTTTTAATGTCCTCAATTAGCTCATCTTGTTTCAGTTTGTACACTCTGTTAACAATGTCAGGTCTGTCGGATGGGACCTGGCCTGGTTCAAAGCGCAACGCCTCGCTTATTTCTGCCCATTTAGCATTGCAAGTAAAGGTTGTGAAGACATCAGGTCCACCATGGACCCGGCAAATGGCCATGCCATCCTGGTAATGTTGGATGTAGTATCTTTTACCTCCGGTAAAAGACCCTGGTAAAACAGTTTTTCGACCAATCTGCTCACCGTTAGTATAACCTTTATCAACTGCGTCGCTAATATTTTTGAAACTATCCGATCTTAGTTCATCTTGTTTCTGATGTATAAACCAAAGGCGATTTTCTTCCAAGCAGGCATAACAATCAACTTGTAATTTGAAAGTAGCTCTTCCACAACACGTGTAAGGATTGTACTGATCAGGCCCATAATGACAGCAATATACGTAATAATCCAACATGGTAAGTGTTTTACGTGCCTTTTCGGGCAATAAGTGGGCATCGGTGTATCGAATACCTAAATGGAACCCAACATCACCATATGGAAATAATAGAGGATACTGCAAGGCCATCAGAGCAGGGTGCAAGTTCGATATAGGCTGCAAACCACGATTTCTATCATGCACAATAATATCGCGTTTATAACTGTCTGGTGTGAAGTCACCAACAATTAAAAGAGCAAGGTCATCAAATGTTGGTAAATTATACTGGATATCAGTGTTAAGCTGAGGAGCCAATAGCCTAATTGCCACACGTTCATCAGGGCAGTCCCTAATTCGTTCTCCAGCAATTCTAAATTGTTTCACAAGTGGGTTCACATCATTTAACATTTGCATTATTTTTGGGACAATATTGCCATCCAATTCACCATCAAAATCATCTTCTTTGCACAATGCTTTTATTCTATTTTCAATTTCACGATCAGTATCATGTATATATAGCTGGGCAAATTTGGGCTTACCATCATATGGAACTAATGTACCCATCTTGTGGTGCACTTGACCGCTTATTCGGAAAACATATGGACCTTTACCATCGTTGATACTTTTGTCTATATGCGCTCCAAAAGAAGTGAAATTAAATAGACAATTATATTGCCTTATATGGTTCATAAACTCTCTACTCTCACGACCACCATCAAAACGCATAAGATGTGCAATATATTCTGGTGGAGATAGGAATTCAGATATCTGAATACGACCTCCACTACAACAGCGATTGAATACAAAACGACGTTTTTCCAGCTGGATTCTCTGTTAGAATAAATCCGAGGCACTCCGTCGATTATTTGAGGACCAAGCAATCACACAAGCACGACACCGAGATTTGTTAACGAGGTTCACCGATATGGCTACGTCCCCGGGGCCTGACTACGGGCGCTCCTCCCCGTGACACCGTCACAATACCGCACCCGGTCGCCCTGGACGCCGGCACATGCCGCCGGCTTCCCCTGCGTGCCCGTGCTATTATGTTGGCATAGGTTACATCGTGTGTCTACCCCCGATATATATTAGAGGCCTAGCATACAAGTGTCCTATTAGGACACAACTCCTACCCTGTCTACACACAGTCCAAAACCAAGTCCAACTGTAACCTAACTTGTACAATAATATTCGACACAATTCTAACAAACTCCACCTTGGCGAATATTCTCCACCACCTTGAATTCGTCCGTGCGTCAAACCTCCATGTACATTGGACTTGAAATACGTCATGAGCACCGCTGCTACTTCCAGACTCCATGTGACTCCACCTGAAACTGTAGTCCCTTCTCGTCTTCTTCACAGTCAATACTCGAGCAAAATTAAATTCCTCATTACTCTACCTTGTGCTTCCAACCTCCGGAGAATCCGTTCAATGCCATCACACACCAATCACTGTCTGCGTGAAAGTGAACAACTCACATATTGAACGCCACATATAAGAGTTACCTGAACTCAATATCACCGCTCTTTCATGACCGTCTGTCTGAAACTTGAAGGAACACCGTCGCCCTGTGTCACCCTGAGTCAAATTCGCAGTTGTCTCACCCTTCTTCCGAATAGTCTCTGACATGTCCCGCCGCTATAGCACTCCGCCTCCTTCTCCCTTGTCATCCGCACTTTGCCATGTGCACTGAACACCACAGAATATACGGCCATGTACTCTCTCAGCTTTTGACAATTTCAGACTTTCCGCCACTTTCTCAGATTCTCCATGGTCAACTCCTGTCCATCAACTAGCACCGATAGACCCAGTCACCAACTTGAATCCGGTACTCGTCAACACTGCTTCAGCACCCCCTGCACACTTTGTCTAACAACATATCTAACCACCGGTGCCCTGGCCTGTCGCTGTGTCCCGTGCTTACTGCACGCCTCGCCGCTATCACCGCGTCGAGCCTCTGCTGTCCTGGTCGAGTCTCCCGGGTAGCTAGCCCCCACTGTCTCAACTCCCACTGCAGAGAACCATCGATCAACACCGACCGATGCCGAGTATCACGCCTCCATCAGACCACTGGGCCCCAGTCCGATCCACGTGTCTCTCGCTATCCCGCTGAAATAGGCTTCGACTCTCCATGCATTTACGCCGTAGCCCCTCCATCAGCACAGAGTGAAGTCGTCCATCAGACTCCAGCTCCACCTTCAACATGACTCTATGTAGCTGGCCACGTTACCCTGCGCCCTATCGACTTCAAGCTCTCTCATGTGTACACCGCCTTGAATCAACCCTGCGCCATAGTCTTGTTGAAGCCGCACAAGCCCTCAGACCTGCACCACGTGTTTCCACGCCCCAGAAGTCGGCCACCATCAGCATCACGCTCCTGTGTCGTCGTCGCTGAAATCACCGCCGTCTTCTGCTTTGACCAACATCCATGTCAGTCCATCAGACAATCCAGTCCGACCCAGCCAAAATTATCCGACTGCAACCATGCTCCACCCCGCGTCGTGTCCGCCCGCACATCTATGCATTGCCTTTGACGCCCTGTGTATGCATGATCCTGCCACGACACGCTCCGGACTCCTCCGAGCCTTATACGCTTGTCGTCATCCTTGAAACTTGTCCCAGATTCCTTGACAACTCCACGATTACTCTGGTCTTGCAATGGTAGAGTATCCAATCAATGTGCAAATTTGAACACGCTCACGTCCGCTCCACCTTGCTTCACACAACCACACCATGGATATACATAGCATGCATAGTTTTCCGCATGTACACGTACCAACATGCACCCACCACGCCCTTGCATTGCATGACATCCTGTTTCCGAAACATCAGTCTCACAGAGCCATGTGCGTACGTCTCTCTACACCTCGTTCTTGGGACATGCTCCAATTCCTTTTTTTCACAACAAATCTCACGTGCATCCATGCCCTTCCAACCTGCTCACGATCCGAGCCACGACAACCTTGGACCGCCTTCCACTCGATTACGCAACCCGCCTTGGAGCCGCCTGTCCTGGGCCGCATTCGTACGAGTAGGGTGTGCAAGCCTGCTACGCGATCCCGCGTCGACTGCCAACACCTGTGTTGCACGCCGCCGCATCCGATCGATCCGGTACTGGAGTCCAGCTGCTGCACATCATCCCGATCTCGTCGAGAACCTGCGCGATCCCGTCGCCGCCGTATGCTCGGTCGCCTGTTGCACGGCTGCTCCTTCCGATTGCTTCTTGTACTTGCCGACTTCTGCTGCTTCGGAAAAAATCCATCGATCGTCCTGGCTTTCCTGTCGACCAACGAAATTGATCCCGATTGCCTGACACCGTCGATCGAACTAGTTTCTTACGCAACCTTCGGCCTCACCTCTAGATCAGCCACCGGAACCTCATCGAACCTTGCTCATGATACCACTTGTTAGAATAAATCCTAGGCACTCCGTCGATTATTTGAGGACCAAGCAATCACACAAGCACGACACCGAGATTTGTTAACGAGGTTCACCGATATGGCTACGTCCCCGGGGCCTGACTACGGGCGCTCCTCCCCGTGACACCGTCACAATACCGCACTCGGTCGCCCTGGACGCCGGCACATGCCGCCGGCTTCCCCTGCGTGCCCGTGCTATTATGTTGGCATAGGTTACATCGTGTGTCTACCCCCGATATATATTAGAGGCCTAGGATACAAGTGTCCTATTAGGACACAACTCCTACCCTGTCTACACACAGTCCAAAACCAAGTCCAACTGTAACCTAACTTGTACAATAATATTCGACACAATTCTAACATTCTCTCTCTACTTGTTCATCCCACCAGAAGGATGCACCACAATGTTGGCATCTATAGCAAGGTCCACCTAGGCGTGAGCGATCTCGATATGTTTCTGATTGAGTAAAGGGAGCAAAAATTATTATTATTTTATTTGTTTTTGTCATATTAGGAATACATAAGAAGGTGCGAAGGTTAGTACCTTTCAGGGCATCTGCGTATTCTTCTGCTAGAGGCAATTGTGGTCGTCCACTGGCATCACACGCTGGTCCAGACTTAGCTATTTTTTCTTGTTTCCTGTGCCTAATGCGTTCCTGGCGGTTTTTATTGGCGTGTTCTCTGCTGTATGTAGGGAAAAAATCGAAAGGAGGACCATGGTGTTTTGCTCGTTTTGATTTGGGAAGAACAGTATTTTCAGAAGATGGTGATTGTGATGTCGATGCATGAGCGCCAGAAGATGGTGATTGTGATGTCGACGCATGAGCGCGTTGTATGACATTTGTATGTTTTGTTCGTTTTGATCTGCGAAGCACAATATTTTCATTTGACCCCTCGGCGCCTTGTGCGACATTTGTCTTTCTTTTTCGCATTTTTCACTTTCTAATTAACCTGCTATATATGGCAGGAAAAGTAGACGGTACTTTTGATTATATCAAACAATCATAGAGTGAAATCACATCATACCAATAGAAGGTATGTACTACAATGAACCGATTGTGAGATGAGGCATAATTAAAGGAGGCATAAAAGGAAAGTAGCACTGACCTGTCCATTAGCCATTGGATCAGCTAGAAGAACCAAAGATACCAAGCAGTACGTAGCTAGAATTCCAACCTGGAGAGAAGCTGTAATCATTTCAAACTATGAATTAGACGGAGGACATTTAGACATATATCTAGACAATAACTGAGAATTGGAACAAGCACAACACCTTAAACCAAACAGAGTTGGAACCTAAGCATCACCCATCGCTTTGCTTTTGAACTGTGGTTTGCGAAAATGAGTAGAGTAGGTAAGGACCAGCGGCAAGTTTGGGATTTTATAGGCTAGGGTGAATATACAAAGATACGATTAACCTCTCAATTAATCGATTGGCATACAGGATTAACCTCGCAATCAATCAATTGGCATGAATAACGATGAAATTAAACTGCCCGGAGCATCGATTGGCATTCATGGCCTGATTAATCATCGTTCGGTATTGAATCTCATGCATGTTGGCCGCTGCACCCCAACCGGCTCCTCCGCTGGAGCCCGTGCCCCATTCGACCGTGCCGCTAGGGTCCATTACCCATCCGACCGCGCCGCTAGGGTCCGTCCCCATTCGGCCGCACCGGTCGCGTCGACGCGTAGCCGCCAATGCACTCCGCACCGCGCAGTCGGGGCAGACCAGGTAGCGAACGCGTGCTTTAGGGTCCATGTTGGCGTTTCACCCCGTGCGCTGTGTTGGATAGAGAAGGCCAGATGGTACAAAAGGCCCAGTAGGCCCAATTGAACGCGAGACATCCAAAAAAGTCACCAGAGCAGCGGCCTGAAAAGCCCAACTTAGCCTGGCGCGCGAGTTAGCGCTTGCGTATGAGATTTGGTGGGATTAACAGCGAATCTGACGCCAAAAACGACTAAAAGTGGTGATCTAACGGCTAGAAAGGCTAATGGCCTGAGAGGGCTGGGAGGATGCTCGGTTTTAATATATATAAATTGCTTGAGTTTATCCCTTTACATCATGTCATCTTGCTTAAAGCGTTACTCTGTTCTTATGAACTTAATACTCTAAATGCATACTGGATAACGGTCGATGTGTGGAGTAATAGTAGTAGATGCAGAATTGTTTCGATCTACTTGACACGGACGTGATGCCTATATTCATGATTGCATCTCTTTTATTTATATCGCATCTCGTTTACTATTTTGCAATCTTTACTTTCCAATCTATACAACAAAAATACCAATTTTTTTATTTTACTATCTCTATCAGATCTCACTTTTGCGAGTGACCGTGAAGGGATTGACAACCCCTTTATCGCGTTGGTTGCAAGGTTCTTGATTGTTTGTGGAGATACTAGGTGACTTGTGCATTGTCTCCTACTGGATTGATACCTTGGTTCTCAAAAACTGAGGGAAATACTTACGCTACTTTGCTGCATCACCCTTTCCTCTTCAAGGGAAAACCAACACATGCTCAAGAGGTAGCAAGAAGGATTTCTGGTGCCATTGCCGGGAAGATCTACGCCAAGTCAAGACATACCAAGTACCCATCATAAACTCTTCTCCCTCGCATTACATTATTTCCATTCACCTCTCGTTTTCCTCTCCCCACTTCTAAAACGATTTTCGAAAACCTTTGCCTTTTCTTCGCCCCTCTTCCGTTCGTCTCTTTTCGCTTGCTTCTTGCGTGTCCATGTGTTAGATCGTTTGTTTTGCCTTCATGGCTAGTCCTCCTATCATTGTTAGTACTCCCGATAATGAAGTTCTTAATTTTAAACAAAGGGAGGGAGAAAACCTAAAATATGCTTGGTATAGAATTTGCAATGCTCAAAATAGATCTACTAGAAAGTAATCTACTTCCGTTCTTCTTCACAATTTTTACGTAGGCATCACTCCTTGGAATAGATATGTTCTTGACACCATTACCGAAGGGAATTTCTTGGGAAGCCATACTTTTGATTCTTATAATGCTATGATAGATTTGTTAGGCCCACCACCTCTTTTGGTCAATGGAACTATTTTAACTTTAGAACATGTGATGCAAAGGCTTGATATTATTGAAAATAAAATTGCCACTGTAGAGTTAATTGAAAATTTGGATAAAAAGATCCACAACCAAATTGCCCAATACGGATCTACGGTAGGAGTTACTCTGAAAAATCTTAGGGAAAAGGAACCCATAGTCAATGAGAAGATAGACCAAGATTCCACTAGAATTGATAAACTCGAGGATATTATTACCAACTTGGGGACCACCTTTTCTGCTGTTAAAAATAACTCAAATCCTCCTCCTACCAAAATTGCCAAGTTTATCTATGTTCCTAAAAATAAGGGTGAATCTTCTAGTAAGGAAAATGAAGATCTCAAATCAATAAGTGTTCACCCCAACTTTTTCGATATCGTTAAGGAACCTTTTGCTACAAATGAATTTCTTGATTTCTTGCCTAGGAGTTTGATCATTAACAAAAACGAAGAACCTCCTAGGGGTTATGTGTGTTCATTTGAATAATTGCATACCAAAGATGGCAATACCTAGATCTATTCTTGTTTTTATGCCTAGCTAGGGGCGTTAAACGATAGCGCTTGTTGGGAGGCAACCCAATTTTATTTTTGTTCTTTACTTTTTCTCCTATTTAGTAATAAATAATTCATCTAGCTTCTGTTATGATTGTGTATTTTATGTTTTAATTAGTGTTTGTGCCAAGTAAAGCCTTTAGGATCTACTTGGGTGATTGTTGTTTGATCTTGCTGATAAAAACAGAAAGTATGCGCTCACGAAAATAATTTTCATTTTTTACCAGAGATCGATAAAATACCAATTCCAACTGCAGCAGGTCAATATAAAAATTTTCCTGGTCATCCTAATATTTCAGAATTTTTGGAGTTACAGAAGTATTCGAAACCTCCAGATTGCTACAGACTGTTCTGTTTTTCGCGTGTTGTTTGCTTATTTTGATGCATCTATGGCTAGTATCGGGGGGTATGAACCATAGAGAAGTTGGAATATAGTAGGTTTAACACCAATATAAATAAAGAATGAGTTCATTACAGTACCTTAAAGTGGTGGTTTATTTTCTTATACTAACGTAGCTCATGAGATTTTCTGTTGAGTTTTGTGTTGTGAAGTTTTCAAGTTTTTGGGTAAAGATTTGATGTATTTTGGAATAAGGAGTGGCAAAAGCCTAAGCTTGTGGATGTCCAAGGCACCCCAAGGTAAAAATTCAAGGACAACCAAAAGCCTAAGTTTGGGGATGTCCCGGAAGGCATCCCCTCTTTCGTCTTCGTCTATCGGTAACTTTACTTGAGGCTATATTTTTATTCACCACATGATATGTGTTTTGCTTGGAGTGCCTTGTATGATATGAGTATTTTCTTTTTATTTTACCACAATCATCCTTGCTGTACACACCTTTTGGACATACACACATGAATCAGAATTTATTAGAATAATCTATGTGCTTCACTTATATCTTTTGAGCTAGATAATTTTGCTCTAGTGCTTCACTTATATCTTTTTAGAGAACGGTGGTGGTTTTATTTTATAGAAATTATTGATCTCTCATGCTTCACTTATATTATTTTGAGAGTCTTTTAGAACAGCATGGTAATTTGCTTTGGCTATAAAATTAGTCCTAATATGATGGGCATCCAAGATGGGTATAATAAAAACTTTCATATAAAGTGCATTGAATACTATGAGAAGTTTCATTCCTTATGATTGTTTTGAGATATGAAGATGGTGATATTATAGTCATGCTAGTTGAGTAGTTCTGAATTTGGGAGATACTTGTTAAAGTTTGTGATTCCCGTAGCATGCACGTATGGTGAACCGTTATGTGATGAAGTCGGAGCATGATTTATTTTTTGACTGTCTTCCTTATGAGTGGCGGTTGGGGACGAGCGATGGTCTTTTCCTACCAATCTATCCCCCTAGGAGCATGCGCATAGTACTTCGTTTCGATAACTAATAGATTTTTGCAATAAGTATGTGAGTTCTTTATGACTAATGTTGAGTCCATGGATTATACGCACTCTCACCCTTCCACCATTACTAGCCTCTCTAGTACCGCGCAACTTTCGCCAGTACCATAAACCCACCATTTACCTTCCTCAAAACAGCCACCATACCTACCTATTATGGCATTTCCATAGCCATTCCGAGATATATTGCCATGCAACTTTCCACCGTTTCGTTTATTATGACATGTTCCATCATTGTCATATTGCCTTGCATGATCATGTAGTTGACATCGTATTTGCGGCAAAGCCACCGTTCATAATTTTTTTATACATGTCACTCTTGAATCATTGCACATCCCGGTACACTGCCGGAGGCATTCACATAGAGTCATATTTTGTTCTAATTCTTGAGTTGTAAGTAAATAAAAGTGTGATGATCATCATTATTAGAGCATTGTCCCAGTGAGGAAAGGATGATGGAGACTATGATTCCCCCACAAGTCAGGATGAGACTCTGGACGAAAAATGAAATATAAAAAGAGAAAAAAAGAGGCCATAAAAAGAGAAAAGGCCCAAATAAAAAAATGAGAGAAAAAGAGAGAAGGGACAATGCTACTATCCTTTTTCCACACTTGTGCTTCAAAATAGCACCATGATCTTCATGATAGAGAGTCTCCTATTTTGTCACTTCCATATACTAGTGGGAATTTTTCATTATAGAACTTGGCTTGTATATTCCAATGATGGGATTCCTCAAATTACACCCACTTAGTTTCTTTTTGAGCTTTCATACACTTATAGCACTAGTGCATCCATTGCATGGCAATCCCTACTCACTCACATTGATATCTATTGATGGGCATCTCCATAGACCGTTGACACTCCTAGTTGATTTGAGACTACCTTCTTCATTTTGTCTTCTCCACAACCACCATTCTATTCCACCTATAGTGCTATATCCATGGCTCATATTCATGTATAGCGTGAAGATTGAAAAAGTTTGAGAACATCAAAAGTATGAAACAATTGCTTGGCTTGTCATCGGGGTTGTGCATGATTAAATATTTTGTGTGATGAAGATAGAGCATAGCCAGACTATATGATTTTGTAGGGATAGCTTTCTTTGGCCATGTTATGTTGAGAAGACATGATTACTTTGTTAGTATGCTTGAAGTATTATTATTTTTATGTCAATATTAAACTTTTGTCTTGAGTCTTTCAGATCTGAACATTCATGCGACAATAAATAAAATTACATTGATAATTATGATAGGTAGCATTCCACATCAAAAATTCTGTTTTTATCATTTACCTACTCGAGGACGAGCAGGAATTAAGATTGGGGATGCTTGATACGTCTCCAACGTATCTATAATTTCTGATTGTTCCATGCTATTATATTATTTGTTTTGGATGATTAATGGGCTTTAATATGCTCTTTTATATTATTTTTGGGACTAGCCTATTAACCGGAGGCCCAGTGCCAGTTTCTGTTTTTTTGCCTATTTTAGAGTTTTGCAGAAAAGGAATACCAACCGGAGTCCAAACAGAATGACACCTTCGCGATGATCTTTGTTGGACCGAAAGCAAACCAGAAGACTTGGAGTTGAAGTCTGGAACGCCATGAGGCAGCCACGAGGCAGGAGGGCACGCCCAGGGGGTAGGCGCACCCCCACCCTCGTGGGCTCCTCATAGCTCCACCGACGTACTTCTTCCGCCTATATATACTCTTATACCCTAGAAACATCGCAGAGAGCCACGAAACCACTTTTCCACCGCCGCAACCTTCTGTACCCATGAGATCCCATCTGGGGGCCTTTTCCGGCGATCTGCCGGAGGGGGAATTGATCATGGAGGGCTTCTACATCAACACCATAGCCTCTCCAATGAAGCGTGAGTAGTTTACCACAGACCTCCGGGTCCATAGTTATTAGCTAGATGGCTTCTTCTCTCTCTTTGATTCTCAATACAAAATTCTCCTCGATGTTATTGGAGATCTATTTGATGTAATACTCTTTTGCGGTGTGTTTGCTGAGATCCGATGAATTGTGGGTTTATGAACAAGATTGTCTATGCATATTATTTGGTTCTTCTCTGAATTCTTATATGCATGATTCGATATCTTTGCAAGTCTCTTCGAATTATTGATTTAGTTTGGCCTACTAGATTGATCTTTCTTGCAATGGGAGAAGTGCTTAGCTTTGGGTTCAATCTTGCGGTGTCCTTTCCCAGTGACAGTAGGGGCAGCAAGGCACGTATTGTATTGTTGCCATCGAGGATAAAAAGATGGGGTTTATATCATATTGCTTGAGTTTATCCCTCTACATCATGTCATCTTGCTTAAAGTGTTACTCTGTTCTTTTGAACTTAATACTCTAGATGCATGCTGGATAGCGGTCAATGTGTGGAGTAATAGTAGTAGATGCAGAATCGTTTCGGTCTACTTGACAGGGACGTGATGCCTATATTCATGATCGTTGCCTTAGATATCTTCATAACTATGCGCTTTTCTATCAATTGCTCGACAGTAATTTGTTCACCCACCGTAATAAATGCTATCTTGAGAGAAGCCACTAGTGAAACCTATGGCCCCCGGGTCTCTTTCTTATTATATTGCATCTCTTTTATTTATATCACATCTCATTTACTATTTTGCAATCTTTACTTTCCAATCTATACAACAAAAATACCAAAAATATTTATTTTACTATCTCTATCATATCTCACTTTTGCCAGTGACCGTGAAGGGATTGACAACCTCTTTATCGCATTGGTTGCGAGGTTCTTGATTGTTTTTGCAAGTACTAGGTGACTTGTGCGTTGTCTCCTACTGGATTGATACCTTGGTTCTAAAAAACTGAGGGAAATACTTACGCTACTTTGCTGCATCACCCTTTCCTCTTCAAGGGAAAGCCAAGGCATGCTCAAGAGGTAGGAATTATCCACTAATATGATAGCAAATAGTGCTAGCATACCTAACTCCGCGGGCTGACAGGGTGCATTAAATGCACCGCTTAGTGTCACATCACTGATTGCCCGGCAAGGCTTGCTGGGCTATCTCGCCAGCTCCACGCTTGTACTATTGACACATCGCACGACGGGTGTCATGTGTATGTTCCTTCTGTAGGAAACAGCTGCCATGTGGCGAATGGGTGTGAGGGAGTCCTGGATTAGGGGGTCTCCGGACAGCCGGACTATATCCTTTGGCCGGACTATTGGACCATGAAGCTACAAGATTGAAGACTTCGTCCCGTGTCCGGGTGGGACTCTCCTTGGCGTGGAAGGCAAGCTAGTCAATATGGATATGAAGATCTCCTCCCTTGTAACCGACTCTCTATAACCCTAGCCCCCTCCGGTGTCTATATAAACTGGAGGGTTTAGTCCATAGGACAAGATACAATCATACCATAGGCTAGCTTATAGGGTTTAGCCTCTACGATCTCGTGGTAGATCAACTCTTGTAATACTCATATCATCAAGAACAATCAAGCAGGACGTAGTATTACCTCCATCAAGAGGGCCCGAACCTGGGTAAACATCGTGTCCCTGCTTCCTGTTACCATCCGCCTTAGATGCACAGTTCGGGACCCCCTACCCGATATCCGCCGGTTTTGACACCGACATTGGTGCTTTCGTTGAGATTTCCACTGTGTCATCACCATAAGGCTTGATGGATCCTTCGATCATCAATAGCGATGTGGTCCAGGGTGAGGTTTTCCTCCCCGGACAGATCTTTGTATTCGGCGGCTTCACACTGCGGGCCAATTCGCTTGGCCATCTGGAGCAGGTCGAGAGCTACGCCCCTGGCCATCAGGTCAGATTCGAAAACTTAAACTACACTACCGACATTCGCGGAGACTTGATCTTCGACGGATTCGAGCCCGTGTCAGGTGCGCCGCACAGTCACGACGAGCATGACATAACTCTGCCGTCGGACAGTGTTCGGGAGATCGCATCTGCGACTCCTCCGGCCTTCAATCCGGAGCAAATTGCGCCATCCAAGGACGGAGGGATAGACCCCGCCATGGAGGCTACACTCTCAGTGGCGATGGAGCCGGATACTGACTTCACCCCTTAAGAGAGCCATGTCACCAAACCACTGGATTCGTCTCCGACCACGGACTCCGAGCCACCTGCATCCATGCCCATCGAATCTGACTGGGCGCCGATCATGGAGTTCACCTCCGCGAATATCTTTCAGCACTCGCCTTTCAGCGATGTGCTAAATTCATTGAAGTCTCTCTCCTTGTTAGGAGAACCTTGGCCGAACTATGTCCGGCTAGAAGGGGATACGGACGACGAAGAAATTCGCTGCCCGCCCACCACCCACTTAGTATCCACTGTCGACGACTTACCCGACATGCTCAACTTCGACTTCGAAGACATCGACGGCATGGACGAAGATGCAGGAGACAAAGAGGATCCAGTGCCCACAGGGTGCCGGACAGCCAATTCATCACATGACATATACATGGTGGATCGGCCATGACATATACATGGTGGACAGCCAATTCATCACATGACAGCCAATTCATCACATGACATACACATTGCCCCGGTGGCAAAGTACAATGAAGCTGCAAGCGGCGAACATAATACGGATCTGATGTCCGAACACGGCGATGCCGAGGATAACCCTCATCAAACCCCATCGGGGGAGGAAAACAGTCCGGACGAAGATGCACACACTACTAGGGAAAACCCTATACACAGAATCTTAGCAGCAGCGCGGCTCAAAAAGGAGCACTGCTGCTAATTAGCAGTAGCGTGGGTGTGGAAACCCGCTACTGACAAGTGCTTAGCAGTAGCGCGCTCGGCGTAACCCGCGCTGCTACAAATATCGACTGACAGTGCCCACCCAACTCCATTTAGCAGCAGCGCGGTGCCGCGAGCCGCGCAACTGCTATAGCTGTAGCAGTAGCGCGGTTTTTCTGAGGTCGCTGCTGCTAATTTTCAAATCAGGCACACTTTTTGTCCCGGTTAGCAGTAGCGCTTGTACCGAAAGCGCGCTGCTGCTACTTTCTTAGTAGCAGCGCGTTTTACGTACCGCGCTACTGCTAATCCGCACCAACCACCTTTTCCCCACCCGTCCTACCCCTCCCCCTCCTCTCCCTTTCCCCTACCTCTCCCACTCTCACTCTTCTTCTTCCTCAATACTTTTCCCCCATTACTCTCTGTAACACCCTCGATGCGACTATAGCTCCCACGTGTCGGGGCACGACTTAGAGGCATAATCGCATTGAAGGCAATGTCGCAAGTCAGGCAATCTTCACAACATCCCATGTAATATAATTAATAAAAGGGGAGATAACATAGTTGGCTTACACTCGCCACGTCAATCAAGTACATAAAAACATTACATCATCCAAACACTCATGGCCCGACTACGGCGCCAAAATAAAAGACAACCCAACAAGCGACACGGTGACAAAAACCCGAACCCGAGAAAATAAAATAACTTAACGCCGGAAACGGCAAGAGTTGGAGTACATATTGGGAAAGTCATATCCGGGGTGTTACAACACTCCACCACTATGAAAGGATCTCGTCCCGAGATCTAGGACTGAAAGAACGCCGGGTACTCAGAACGGAGGTGATCCTCGCGTTCCCAGGTAGCTTCACGGTCGGAATGGTGTGACCACTTGACTTTGAGGAATTTGATTGACTTGTTGCGAGTCTTGCATTCAGTCTCTTCAAGAATAGCAACGGGGTGCTCACGATAGGAGAGATCTTCTTGGAGCTCAATGTCCTCGAAGTTGATGGTGCGGTCAGGAGTCTTGAAGCACTTTCGGAGCTAAGAGACATGGAACACATCATGAATATTTGCAAAGTTTGAAGGAAGCTCGAGTTGATAGGCGAGATCGCCTCTCTTGCTGACAATCTTGAAAGGTCCCACGTATCTGGGGGCAAGCTTCCCTTTGATACCGAAGCGATGAGTAGCTTTCATAGGAGAGACGTGGAGGTAAACATGATCTCCGATCTCGAAAGCCAAATCACGGTGCTTACTATCATAGTAGCTCTTCTAGCGGGATTGGGCTGCTTTGAGGTTATCTCGAATGACTTTGCACATTTCCTCTGCCTCTGTGATTAAGTCATTACCCAGCAGCTGACGTTCACCGGTTTCAGACCAGTTGAGAGGGGTACGACACTTCCTGCCATACAGGATTTCAAATGGGGCCTTGCCCGAACTTGCTTGAAAACTGTTGTTGTAGGAGAATTCAGCATATGGAAGACAATCCTCCCACTTCATGCCGAAGGAGATCACACAAGCCCTGAGCATATCTTCAAGAATCTGGTTGACACGCTCGACTTGACCGCTAGTTTGAGGATGGAAAGCTTGCTGAAGCGGATGTTGGTGCCCATGGCCTTCTGAAAAGAATCCCAAAACTTGGAGGTAAAGATGCTGCCACGGTCTGAAGAGATCACTTGTGGAATACCGTGCAGAGAGACAATTCGAGAGGTATAGAGTTCCGCCAATTGAGCTGCAGTGATTGACTCTTTGATAGGCAGAAAGTGAGCCACTTTAGTGAGTTTGTCGATGACAACGAATATAGCATCATTGCCACGCTTGGACTTTGGAAACCCAGTCACGAAGTCCATTTCAATGTGGTCAAACTTCCATTCTGGAATGGCAAGAGGTTGGAGGAGACCAGCTGGCCTTTGGTGTTCTGCCTTCACTCTTCTGCAGACATCACACTCATTCACGAATTGAGCAATCTCGCGCTTCATTCGAGTCCACCAATAAGCCTGCTTGAGGTCCTGATACATCTTCGAACTCCCAGGGTGGATGGAGAGGAGAGAATTGTGAGCCTCGTTCATGATCACTTTACGAAGTTCACCTTTTGGTACAACAATACGATCCTGAAAGAAGAGAGTATCCTTGTCATCAAGGCGGTAGCACTTGTACTTGGGTTGACTCTTGGCAATCCCAATCTTCACCTTTTTCACCATAGCATCAAGAAGCTGGGCTTGGCGAATCTGGTCTTCCAAGGTAGGAGAGACTTGAAGGTTGGCGAGGAAACCTTGAGGAACAACTTGCAAATTAAGTTTGCGGAAAGCTTCACAAAGCTCGGGTTGATAAGGCTTGAGAATCAGACTGTTGCAATAAGCCTTCCTGCTCAATGCGTCAGCAATCACATTGGCCTTGCCTGGAGTATACTCGATACTCGGATTATACTCTTGAATCATTTCGACCCATCGAGTTTGCCTGAGGTTGAGATTAGGCTGAGTGAAGATGTACTTGAGACTCTTGTGATCAGTGAAAATGTCCACTTTTCTTCCCAATAAGAGATGTCTCCAAGTCAAAAGAGCATGCACAACTGCGGCCAACTCGAGATCATGAGTGGGGTAGTTCTTCTCATTGGGCTTCAACTGGCGAGAGGTATAAGCAACAACTTTCTTCTCTTGCATCAACACTGCGCCAAGACCTTGGAGAGAGGCATCACAAAAGACCTCGTACGGCTTGGATTCATCAGGCGGAGCCAGAACTGGAGCAGTGATCAATTTCTCTTTCAAAGTGTTGAAAGCAATGTCACACTCCGGAGACCAAACGTACTTGATGTGCTTCTGGAGAAGATTTGAGAGAGGCTTCGCGATCTGAGAAAAGTTTTCAACGAATCTTCTACAGTAGCTTGCGAGACCGAGGAAGCTACGGAGTTGCTTCACGTTCTGAGGAGGTTCCCAATTCACAATTGCAGACACCTTCTCAGGATTCATGGCAATGCCCTTAGCAGAGATGATATGACCAAGATAAAGAACCTCATCGAGCCAAAATTCGCACTTGGAGAACTTGGCGTAGAACTTGTGTTCCCTCAACTTATCAAGCACCAAACGCAAGTGCTTGGCATGATCTTCCTTGTTCTTCGACAAAACCAGAATGTCGTCGAGATAGACCAAAACGAAGTCATTGGTGTAGGCGTTGAAGATGAAATTCATCATGCGAGAGAACGTCGGAGGAGTGTTGACGAGGCCAAAAGACATGACAGTGTATTCATATGACCCATAGCTGGTCCTGAAAGCCGTCTTGGGAATATCTTGCTCACGGATTCGAATCTGATGATAACCCATACAGAGATCAAGCTTGGAGAATACTTGGGCACCTTTGAGTTGTTCGAACAGCTCGTTGATGTTGGGAATTGGGTATTTGTTCTTGATGGTCTTCTTGTTCAATGGATGGTAATCAACACAAAGTCGGTCCGTTCCATCCTTCTTCTTCACAAAAAGAACACCACAACCCCACGGAGAAGAACTAGGCCGGATGAGACCCATTCTCTCTTGAATATCGAGTTGCTTCTTCAGCTCCTTCAACTCTTCAGGTCCGAGCTTGTAAGGACGCTTGCACACAGGTTCCGTGCCAGGCTCATGATCGATGACGAATTCAACTGGCCGGTGCGGAGGCATTCCTGGAAGCTCTTCTGGAAAGACGTCTTGATATTCGCAAACGACTAGAATTTGCGAGATAGCATCCAGTTCACCCTTCTCATTGAGAGAAAACAGACGGATGGTATTGTCATTCACGGCAAAGACAATTACATCCTCAAACGAATGAGTCAATTGAATCTGCCTGGCTGCACAATCAAGCTGAGCCTTGTGCTTAGAAAGCCAATCCATCCCAAGAATAAGATCAATATCCGAGTTACCAAGAACCATTGGGGAAGCCAGAAACTTGAAATCACCCATCATGATAGAAATATCCGGGACTATTGAAGTAGCCCTCATAGACTTAGCCGGAGAAACCACTCCCATAGGTTTACCCAACATTTGCGAAACGAAGTCATGCTTGGAAACAAATGATCTTGACATGAAACAATGCGATGCACCAGTGTCAAAAAGAACTTTTGCGGGAAAGGAGTTAACTTGAAAGTTACCCATGATGACATCTGATGAGTCCTCTGCCTGAGCTGCATTCAGCAAGTTGACCTTGGCGTGCTTGGGGTTATGCTTGACCACAGCTGTACTTGCCGATCTCACAGGAGGAGGAGGAAGGCGCCTCTGGTTGAAACACTTGTTGGCATAGTGACCCTTCTGTTGGCACTTGTTGCACGTGACCTCTGAAAGTGGACGGTGGTACGGAGCACTCGATCTTGGAGCTTGAGACAAAGTCTTGTTCTGAAAGCCAGGGTTAGGTGGGTGGGAAGATCCACTGCCACCTTTGCTCTTCTGCTGATACGGCTGACGGAACAGAGGAGGAGGAAGCCAATACTTCTGCTGCTTGGCCACTTGAGTAGAGGAAGAAGGAGTAGTGTCTCTGACTCGCTTCTTGGAAGCATCACACCTCATTTGAGTGGCCTCTTGCTTCAATGCCATGTTGTAGAACTCATCGTACCTCAAGGGCTCAAAGAGAACAAGAGCTAGCTGAATTTCTTCTCTGAGACCACCCCTGAACTGGTATATCATGCTCTTCTCATCAGGGATGTCCTGCTTGGCAAAACGGGCGAGCTTCTGAAACAACTTGTTGTAGTCATAGACAGACAAAGAGCCTTGCTTCAGGTTGCGGAATTCCTCATGCTTGCTTTCAACCATGCTCTGGGGAATATGATGAGCTTTGAAGTCTTGACGGAATTCATCCCAGGTGATAACACGTCCACCTCTGGAATCCTTGTACTGCTGGAACCATTCTGCAGCTTGGTCTTTGAGTTGGAAGGAAGCGAACTTGACAAAATCCTCAAGCCTGATGTTACTGCACTCGAAATGCTTGCACAGATCCACGAGCCAATCGTCAGCATCGGTTGCCTCAACACAATTGCTGAAAGTCTTTGGCCCGTTAGCAAGGAACTGGTTGAGTGTAGCAAAGTGATTCTGATTGTTGCCTTGGTTCCCTTGGTTGCCTTGATTGCGCTCTTGGAGAATTTGCATGATCAACTGTGTGTTTGCATTGGTTGCGGCCATCAGAGCTTGCCATGCCTCTGAAGGAGGTGGAGGTGGTGGCGGATCCTGATTCTGATTCTGATTGGTGCTCTTAGCGGGAGCCATCCTGAAGAGGTTGACCACCATTAGCACATAGACAGATAAATGAAGCTGAATCCAACGGAATGAAAATTGCAACATAAAGTCTTCACACCCGAACAAAATGAACGAATGCATTCCTCTTGAAATGGTCACATATCCATAAATTGAGAAGCCACTTAGAATTTAGGTAGAGAAATAAATCAACAAGGTACGGATCAAGAACGAATACTCGGTAAGAAATCCCAATCTCAAACCAAATATCCATGGAAGACGAACTAGAGCTACGAGAATTCCCACCTATGAAACTCCCGATCCTTTCCGGTTATGCAATCAGGTGTTGGGGATACAGGGGAAGCATAATATCTCACCCAAATCTAGCAATTCCTACATCCAGCTGTATCCATCCTTCAACACATAACCGAGAAAACTTCGGAAACCATCTACCTCAACCTTCAAAAAGTATCCGTTATACAAGTTATGGCGATACTCCCGAACTCCCGCCCCAGTACTGGGTGGCGTCGAGGTTATCTCACCAACGAACTGCATAAAAGAGATTTTCGATGTTGGCGTACTAAACTCAGGTATTCCAGAACTGCAACGATAAAATTATGACGACAACACCTCAGAGCTCAACTCCCCAGGACACTTCCACAAAACCCCTGACAGGAGGCACCAAGACAATGTTCTCGTCATAAAACCATCGGAACGATTCCAAGATACCCGCGTGATCCTAAATTTTTTTAGTGAAATTTGAGAAGAGAAGAGTCAAAACTCTACGTCAGGATGCCTTACCAGAGCGATGAGGAGACTGGGAAGTAAAAAGAATTCCTAAACTCTCCGATATATAATTCCTAAATGACTCAAAACATTTTTCTAGACACAACTCGGCTGCTAAAAACGATCAAGCAATGGGGCTCCTAAGGTCGGGGAAGGCTCTGATTACCAACTTGGGCGATTACAAGTTTCTTTCTTCTCCGGTGGTTCTTGGTAACTCAGATATTCATCTTATTTTCAGAATGGATTGGCTTTCTAAGCACAAGGCACATCTTGACTGTGCAGCCAGGCAGATTCAATTGACTCATTCGTCTGAGGATGTAATTGTCTTTACCGCTCGGGATAATACCATCCGTCTATTTTCTCTCAATGAGAAGGGTGAACTCGATGCTATCTCGCAAATTCCAGTCGTTTGCGAATATCAAAACGTCTTTCCAGAAGAGCTTCCAGGAATGCCTCCGCACCAGCCAGTTGAATTCGTCATCGATCTTGAGCCTGGCACGGAACCTATGTGCAAGCGTCCTTACAAGCTCGCACCTGAAGAGTTGAAGGAGCTGAAGAAGCAACTCGATATTCAAGAGAGAATGGGTCTCATCCGGCCTAGTTCTTCTCTGTGGGGTTGTGGTGTTCTTTTTGTGAAGAAGGATGGAACGGACTGACTTTGTGTTGATTACCGTCCATTGAACAAGAAGACCATCAAGAACAAATACCCACTTCCCAACATCAACGAGCTGTTCGAACAACTCAAAGGTGCCCAAGTATTCTCCAAGCTTGATCTCCATATGGGTTATCATCAGATTCGAATCCGTGAGCAAGATATTCCCAAGACGGCTTTCAGGACAAGCTATGGGTCATATGAATACACTGTCATGTCTTTTGGCCTCGTCAACGCTCCTCCGATGTTCTCTCGCATGATGAATTTCATCTTCAACGCCTACACCAATGACTTCGTTTTGGTCTATCTCGACGACATTCTCGTTTTCTCGAAGAACAAGGAAGATCATGCCAAGCACTTGCGTTTGGTGCTTGATAAGTTGAGGGAACACAAGTTCTACGCCAAGTTCTCCAAGTGCGAATTTTGGCTCAATGAGGTTCTTTATCTTGGTCATATCATCTCTGCTAAGGGCATTGCCGTGAATCCTGAGAAGGTGTCTGCAATTGTGAATTGGGAACCTCCTCAGAACGTGAAGCAACTCCGTGGCTTCCTCGGTCTCGCAAGCTACTGTAGAAGATTCGTTGAAAACTTTTCTCAGATCGCGAAGCCTCTCTCAAATCTTCTCCAGAAGCACGTCAAGTATGTTTGGTCTCCGGAGTGTGACATTGCTTTCAACACTTTGAAAGAGAAATTGATCACTGCTCCAGTTCTGGCTCCGCCTGATGAATCCAAGCCGTACGAGGTCTTTTGTGATGCCTCTCTCCAAGGTCTTGGCGCAGTGTTGATGCAAGAGAAGAAAGTTGTTGCTTATACCTCTCGCCAGTTGAAGCCCAATGAGAAGAACTACCCCACTCATGATCTCGAGTTGGCCGCAGTTGTGCATGCTCTTTTGACTTGGAGACATCTCTTATTGGGAAGAAAAGTGGACATTTTCACTGATCACAAGAGTCTCAAGTACATCTTCACTCAACCTAATCTCAACCTCAGGCAAACTCGATGGGTCGAAATGATTCAAGAGTATAATCCGAGTATCGAGTATACTCCAGGCAAGGCCAATGTGATTGCTGACGCATTGAGCAGGAAGGCTTATTGCAACAGTCTGATTCTCAAGCCTTATCAACCCGAGCTTTGTGAAGCTTTCCGCAAACTTAATCTGCAAGTTGTTCCTCAAGGTTTCCTCGCCAACCTTCAAGTCTCTCCTACCTTGGAAGACCAGATTCGCCAAGCCCAGCTTCTTGATGCTATGGTGAAAAAGGTGAAGATTGGGATTGCCAAGAGTCAACCCAAGTACAAGTGCTACCGCCTTGATGAAAAGGATACTCTCTTCTTTCAGGATCGTATTGTTGTACCAAAAGGTGAACTTCGTAAAGTGATCATGAACGAGGCTCACAATTCTCTCCTCTCCATCCACCCTGGGAGTTCGAAGATGTATCAGGACCTCAAGCAGGCTTATTGGTGGACTCGAATGAAGCGCGAGATTGCTCAATTCGTGAATGAGTGTGATGTCTGCAGAAGAGTGAAGGCAGAACACCAAAGGCCAGCTGGTCTCCTCCAACCTCTTGCCATTCCAGAATGGAAGTTTGACCACATTGAAATGGACTTCGTGACTGGGTTTCCAAAGTCCAAGCGTGGCAATGATGCTATATTCGTTGTCATCGACAAACTCACTAAAGTGGCTCACTTTCTGCCTATCAAAGAGTCAATCACTGCAGCTCAATTGGCGGAACTCTATACCTCTCGAATTGTCTCTCTGCACGGTATTCCACAAGTGATCTCTTCAGACCGTGGCAGCATCTTTACCTCCAAGTTTTGGGATTCTTTTCAGAAGGCCATGGGCACCAACATCCGCTTCAGCAAGCTTTCCATCCTCAAACTAGCGGTCAAGTCGAGCGTGTCAACCAGATTCTTGAAGATATGCTCAGGGCTTGTGTGATCTCCTTCGGCATGAAGTGGGAGGATTGTCTTCCATATGCTGAATTCTCCTACAACAACAGTTTTCAAGCAAGTTCGGGCAAGGCCCATTTGAAATCACGTATGGCAGGAAGTGCCGTACCCCTCTCAACTGGTCTGAAACCGGTGAACGTCAGCTGTTGGGTAATGACTTAATCACAGAGGCAGAGGAAATGTGCAAAGTCATTCGAGATAACCTCAAAGCAGCCCAATCCCGCTAGAAGAGCTACTATGATAGTAATCACCGTGATTTGGCTTTCGAGATTGGAGATCATGTTTACCTCCGCGTCTCTCCTATGAAAGGTACTCGTCGCTTCGGTATCAAAGGGAAGCTTGCCCCCAGATATGTGGGACCTTTCAAGATTGTCAGCAAGAGAGGCGACCTCACCTATCAACTCGAGCTTCCTTCAAACTTTGCAAATGTTCATGATGTGTTCCATGTCTCTCAGCTCCGAAAGTGCTTCAAGACTCCTGACCGCACAGTCAACTTCGAGGACATTGAGCTCCAAGAAGATCTCTCCTATCATGAGCACCCCGTTGCTATTCTTGAACAGACTGAACGCAAGACTCGCAACAAGTCAATCAAATTCCTCAAAGTCAAGTGGTCACACCATTCCGACCGTGAAGCTACCTGGGAACGCGAGGATCACCTCCGTTCTGAGTACCCGGTGTTCTTTCAGTCCTAGATCTCGGGACAAGATCCTTTCGTAGTGGTGGAGTGTTGTAACACCCCGGATATGGCTTTCCCAATATGTACTCCAACTCTTGCCGTTTCCGGCGTTAAGTTATTTTATTTTTTTGGGTTCGGGTTTTTGTCTCCGTGTGTTGTTGTCGTTGTCATGCATCTCATATCATGTCATCATGTGCATTGCATTTGCATACGTGTTCATCTCATGCATTCGAGCATTTTCCCCGTTGTCCGTTTTGCATTCCAGCGCTTCGTTCTCCTCCGATGGTCATTTCTACCTTTCTTTCGTGTGTGGGGTTTAAACATTTCCAGATTGGACCGAGACTTGCCAAGCGGCCTTGGTTTACTACCGGTAGACCGCCTGTCAAGTTTCGTATCATTTGGACTTCGTTTGATACTCCAACGGTTAACCGAGGGACCGAATAGGCCTCGTGTGTGTTGCAGCCCAACACCCCTCTATTTTGGCCGAAAACCCACCTAAACCTTCTCCATCATCTAGAGCGTTCGATCACGATCGCGTGGCCGAAAACCGCACCTCATTTGGACTCTCCTAGCTCCTCCTATGCCTATATAAAGACCCCCTCCGAAATCCGGATCCCCTTCTCCCCCGAAACCCTCGAATCAGCTCCCCTCGCCGCCGGACGTGTCCGAATCAGGCCGGACACGTCCGCCCGATCCGCCGCCACCACTCAGCTCGCGCCACGTGGCCCATTGCCGCCTCCCTCCGCCGCCGGCCCGGGAAGCCCGGATCGGGCCCCCGCGGCCCAAGCCGGTGCGCCGCCCCGCGTCTTCGTCTCCCCCGCGCCCGAGCCGCCACCTCGCCGGCTAGCTTTGTCTCCGGCCAAATTCCGGCGCCGCCCGGCCGCGCCTGGCGCGGACGCCCTCGCCGCGCCGCCCATCGCCGACCGGCCGCGCCGTTGTCGTCCCCCTCCTCAGATCCGGCCGGCCCCCCTCCTTCCGCAAGTCCGGCGAGCTCGAAGCTCCGGCCGGCGATCCTCGTCATCCGTGCAACTACAGTAGATCTGGATCTGAGATCCGTTCGGGTTGACTTTTATCCCCGAAACCCTAGTTCATATGCCCTTGTTCATCATGCTGTAACTTTGCATCCGTAGCTCCGTTTCGCGCTTGTAGCATATCAAAATGTTTATCTCAGAGAGTGCATCATTTCATTCCATTGCATCATTTTCATTTGAGTTCATCTTGATGCCCGAAATGCTGTTAGAAGGGTGCTACTTGAGTTATTTGTCAGATCTGTTGCTCCATTTAGATATTTGTCATTTTTGCCATGATTATTGTGTGCATGATATGACCTGGAGCTCTACATATGTTTTGTTAAGGGTTTTGCCATCTTTCCAGAGGTGCAAACCATGTATTTTTTGATGTGTGTGGTGACTAGCACAAGCTTGCAAAGTGAGGCACTTGGTAATGCTGATTTCAGGGACTTAGCATTTCCACTAAGTCCTTGAGCTGTTTATCTCATATGGCCATATGTTCATGTTGTTTCCTAGTGATCCGTGCCTCTTTTGGGGATGATCAGTAAGGATGTTTTGTTAATCTTGTAGTGCTCTATCCATCCATGTCTTTGTTTGCAATTATGGAGCACCCTAGCTTGAGTCAATCGAGCTCTACTTTTGCTACTTCGTGAATCTGGGCAGATTGTCTACTTGTTAGCGATTTTGCCGAGGATGTTGTAGTTGATCCGTGCATGCTATGCTATTGTTCTTGCCATGTCTAGCTTGCATTTTGTGTATTCTTGATGGGTGTATGCTTAGCTCGTCATGACTTGCTCCGTAGTGAGTGCATCGAGCTCGTAAACATGCCTACTTGATATCTGTTTTCAGCTGTAGCAGTAGCGCAGTTTTTCTGAGGTCGCTGCTGCTAATTTTCAAATCGGGCACACTTTTGTCCCGGTTAGCAGTAGCGCTTGTACCGAAAGCGCGCTGCTGCTACTTTCTTAGCAGCAGCGCATTTTACGTACCGCGCTACTGCTAATCCGCACCGACCACCTTTTCCCCACCCGTCCTCCCCCTCCCCCTCCTCTCCCTTTCCCCTACCTCTCCCACTCTCACTCTTCTTCTTCCTCAATACTTCTCCCCCATTACTCTCTGTAACACCCTCGATGCGACTATAGCTCCCACGTGTCGAGGCACGACTTAGAGGCATAATCACATTAAAGGCAACGTCGCAAGTCAGGCAATCTTCACAACATCCCATGTAATATAATTAATAAAAGGGGAGATAACATAGTTGGCTTACACTCGCCACGCCAATCAAGTACATAAAAACATTACATCATCCAAACACTCATGGCCCGACTACGGCGCCAAAATAAAAGACAACCCAACAAGCGACACGGTGACAAAAATCCGAACCCGGGAAAATAAAACAACTTAATGCCGGAAACGGCAAGAGTTGGAGTACATATTGGGAAAGTCATATCCGGGGTGTTACAACACTCCACCACTATGAAAGGATCTCGTCCCAAGATCTAGGACTGAAAGAACGCCGGGTACTCAGAACGGAGGTGATCCTCGCGTTCCCAGGTAGCTTCACGGTCGGAATGGTGTGACCACTTGACTTTGAGGAATTTGATTGACTTGTTGCGAGTCTTGCATTCAGTCTCTTCAAGAATAGCAATGGGGTGCTCACGATAGGAGAGATCTTCTTGGAGCTCAATGTCCTCGAAGTTGAAGGTGCGGTCAGGAGTCTTGAAGCACTTTCGGAGCTGAGAGACATGGAACACATCATGAATATTTGCAAAGTTTGAAGGAAGCTCGAGTTGATAGGCGAGATCGCCTCTCTTGCTGACAATCTTGAAAGGTCCCATGTATCTGGGGGCAAGCTTCCCTTTGATACCGAAGCGACGAGTACCTTTCATAGGAGAGACACGGAGGTGAACATGATCTCTGATCTCGAAAGCCAAATCATGGTGCTTACTATCATAGTAGCTCTTCTGGCGGGATTGGGCTGCTTTGAGGTTATCTCGAATGACTATGCACATTTCCTCTGCCTCTATGATTAAGTCATTACCCAGAAGCTGACGTTCACCGGTTTCAGACCAGTTGAGAGGGGTATGACACTTCCTGCCATACAGGATTTCAAATGGGGCCTTGCCCGAACTTGCTTGAAAACTGTTGTTGTAGGAGAATTCAGCATATGGAAAACAATCCTCCCACTTCATGCCGAAGGAGATCACACAAGCCCTGAGCATATCTTCAAGAATCTGGTTGACACGCTCGACTTGACCGCTAGTTTGAGGATGGAAATCTATGCTGAAGAGGATGTTGGTGCCCATGGCCTTCTGAAAAGAATCCCAAAACTTGGAGGTAAAGATGCTGCCATGGTCTGAAGAGATCACTTGTGGAATACCGTGCAGAGAGACAATTCGAGAGGTATAGAGTTCCACCAATTGAGCTGCAGTGATTGATTCTTTGATAGGCAGAAAGTGAGCCAGTTTAGTGAGTTTGTCGATGACAACGAATATAGCATCATTGCCACGCTTGGACTTTGGAAACCCAGTCACGAAGTCCATTTCAATGTGGTCAAACTTCCATTCTGGAATGGCAAGAGGTTGGAGGAGACCAGCTGGCCTTTGGTGTTCTGCCTTCACTCTTCTGCAGACATCACACTCATTCACGAATTGAGCAATCTCGCGCTTCATTCGAGTCCACCAATAAGCCTGCTTGAGGTCCTGATACATCTTCGTACTCCCAGGGTGGATGGAGAGGAGAGAATTGTGAGCCTCATTCATGATCACTTTACGAAATTTACCTTTTGGTACAACAATACGATCCTGAAAGAAGAGAGTATCCTTGTCATCAAGGCGGTAGCACTTGTACTTGGGTTGACTCTTGGCAATCCCAATCTTCACCTTTTTCACCATAGCATCAAGAAGCTGGGCTTGGCGAATCTGGTCTTCCAAGGTAGGAGAGACTTGAAGGTTGGTGAGGAAACCTTGAGGAACAATTTGCAGATTAAGTTTGCAGAAAGCTTCACAAAGCTCGGGTTGATAAGGCTTGAGAACCAGACTGTTGCAATAAGCCTTCCTGCTCAATGCGTCAGCAATCACATTGGCCTTGCCTGGAGTATACTCGATACTCGGATTATACTCTTGAATCATTTCGACCCATCGATTTTGCCTGAGGTTGATTACCGTCCATTGAACAAGAAGACCATCAAGAACAAATACCCACTTCCCAACATCAACGAGCTGTTCGAACAACTCAAAGGTGCCCAAGTATTCTCCAAGCTTGATCTCCGTATGGGTTATCATCAGATTCGAATCCGTGAGCAAGATATTCCCAAGACGGCTTTCAGGACAAGCTATGGGTCATATGAATACACTGTCATGTCTTTTGGCCTCGTCAATGCTCCTCCGACGTTCTCTCGCATTATGAATTTCATCTTCAACGCCTACACCAATGACTTCGTTTTGGTCTATCTCGATGACATTCTGGTTTTCTCGAAGAACAAGGAAGATCATGCTAAGCACTTGCGTTTGGTGCTTGATAAGTTGAGGGAACACAAGTTCTACGCCAAGTTCTCCAAGTGCGAATTTTGGCTCGATGAGGTTCTTTATCTTGGTCATATCATCTCTGCCAAGGGCATTGCCGTGAATCCTGAGAAGGTGTCTACAATTGTGAATTGGGAACCTCCTCAGAACGTGAAGCAACTCCGTAGCTTCCTCGGTCTCGCAAGCTACTGTAGAAGATTCGTTGAAAACTTTTCTAAGATCGCGAAGTCTCTCTCAAATCTTCTCCAGAAGCACGTCAAGTACGTTTGGTCTCCGGAGTGTGACATTGCTTTCAACACTTTGGAAGAGAAATTCATCACTGCTCCAGTTCTGACTACGCCTGATGAATCCAAGCCGTACGAGGTCTTTTGTGATGCCTCTCTCCAAGGTCTTGGTGCAGTGTTGATGCAAGAGAAGAAAGTTGTTGCTTATACCTCTCGCTAGTTGAAGCCCAATGAGAAGAACTCCCCCACTCATGATCTCGAGTTGGCGGCAGTTGTGCATGCTCTTTTGACTTGGAGACATCTCCTATTGGGAAGAAAAATGGACATTTTCACTGATCACAAGAGTCTCAAGTACATCTTCACTCAGCCTAATCTCAACCTCAGGCAAACTCGATGGGTCGAAATGATTCAAGAGTATAATCCGAGTATCGAGTATACTCCAGGCAAGGCCAATGTGATTGCTGACGCATTGAGCAGGAAGGCTTATTGCAACAGTCTGGTTCTCAAGCCTTATCAACCCGAGCTTTGGGAAGCTTTCCGCAGACTTAATCTGCAAGTTGTTCCTCAAGGTTTCCTCGCCAACCTTCAAGTCTCTCCTACCTTGGAAGATCAGATTCGCCAAGCTCAGCTTCTTGATGCTATGGTGAAAAAGGTGAAGATTGGGATTGCCAAGAGTCAACCCAAGTACAAGTGCTACCGCCTTGATGACAAGGATACTCTCTTCTTCGAGGATCTTATTGTTGTACCAAAAGGTGAACTTCGTAAAGTGATCATGAACGAGGCTCACAATTCTCTCCTCTCCATCCACCCTGTGAGTACGAAGATGTATCAGGACCTCAAGCAGGCTTATTGGTGGACTCGAATGAAGCGCGAGATTGCTCAATTCGTGAATGAATGTGATGTCTGCAGAAGAGTGAAGGCAGAACACCAAAGACCAGCTGGTCTCCTCCAACCTCTTGCCATTCCAGAATGGAAGTTTGACCACATTGAAATGGACTTCGTGACTGGGTTTCCAAAGTCCAAGCGTGGCAATGATGCTATATTCGTTGTCATCGACAAACTCACTAAAGTGGCTCACTTTCTGCCTATCAAAGAGTCAATCACTGCAGCTCAATTGGCGGAACTCTATACCTCTCGAATTGTCTCTCTGCACGGTATTCCACAAGCGATCTCTTCAGACCGTGGCAGCATCTTTACCTCCAAGTTTTGGGATTCTTTTCAGAAGGCCATGGGCACCAACATCCGCTTCAGCACAGCTTTCCATCCTCAAACTAGCGGTCAAGTCGAGCGTGTCAACCAGATTCTTGAAGATATGCTCAGGGCTTGTCTGATCTCCTTCGGCATGAAGTGGGAGGATTGTCTTCCATATGCTGAATTCTCCTACAACAACAGTTTTCAAGCAAGTTCGGGCAAGGCCCCATTTGAAATCCTGTATGGCAGGAAGTGTCGTACCCCTCTCAACTGGTCTGAAACCGGTGAACGTCAGCTTCTGGGTAATGACTTAATCACAGAGGCAGAGGAAATGTGCAAAGTCATTCGAGATAAGCTCAAAGCAGCCCAATCCCGCCAGAAGAGCTACTATGATAGTAAGCACCGTGATTTGGCTTTCGAGATCGGAGATCATGTTTACCTCCGCGTCTCTCCTATGAAAGGTACTCGTCACTTCGGTATCAAAGGGAAGCTTGCCCCCAGATACGTGGGACCTTTCAAGATTGTCAGCAAGAGAGGCGATCTCGCCTATCAACTCGAGCTTCCTTCAAACTTTGCAAATGTTCATGATGTGTTCCATGTCTCTCAGCTCCGAAAGTGCTTCAAGACTCCTGACCGCACCGTCAACTTCGAGGACATTGAGCTCCAAGAAGATCTCTCCTATCGTGAGCACCCCGTTGCTATTCTTGAACAGACTGAACGCAAGACTCGCAACAAGTCAATCAAATTCCTCAAAGTCAAGTGGTCACACCATTCCGACCGTGAAGCTACCTGGGAACGCGAGGATCACCTCCGTTCTGATTACCCGGCGTTCTTTCAGTCCTAGATCTCGGGATGAGATCCTTTCGTAGTGGTGGAGTGTTGTAACACCCCGGATATGACTTTCCCAATATGTACTCCAACTCTTGCCGTTTCCGGCGTTAAGTTATTTTATTTTCTCGGGTTCAGGTTTTTGTCTCCGTGTGTTGTTGTCGTTGTCATGCATCTCATATCATGTCATCATGTGCATTGCATTTGCATACGTGTTCATCTCATGTATTCGAGCATTTTCCCCGTTGTCCGTTTTGCATTCCGGCGCTTCGTTCTCCTCCGGTGGTCATTTCTACCTTTCTTTCGTGGGTGGGGTTTAAACATTTCCGGATTGGACCGAGACTTGCCAAGCGGCCTTGGTTTACTACCGGTAGACCGCCTGTCAAGTTTCGTATCATTTGGACTTCGTTTGATACTCCAACGGTTAACCGAGGGACCGAATAGGCCTCGTTTGTGTTGCAGCCCAACACCCCTCTATTTTGGCCGAAAACCCACCTAAACCTTCTCCATCATCTAGAGCGTTCGATCACGATCGCGTGGCCGAAAATCGCACCTCATTTGGACTCTCCTAGCTCCTCCTATGCCTATATAAAGACCCCCTCCGAAATCCGGATCCCCTTCTCCCCCAAAACCCTAGAATCAGCTCGCCTCGCCGCCGGACGTGTCCGAATCGGGCCCGACACGTCCGCCCGATCCGCCGCCACCACTCAGCTAGCGCCACATGGCCCATTGCCGCCTCCCTCCGCCGCCGACCCGGGAAGCCCGGATCGGGCCCCCGCGGCCCAAGCCGGTGCGCCGCCCCGCGTCTTCGTCTCCCCCGCGCCCGAGCCGCCACCTCGCCGGCTAGCTTTGTCTCCGGCCGAATTCCAGCGCCGCCCGGCCGCCCCTGGTGCCGCCCGGCCGCCCCTGTCGCCGCCCTGCCGCGGACGCCCTCGCCGCGCCGCCCATCGCCGACCGGCCGCGCCGTTGCCGTCCCCCTCCTCAGATCTGGCCGGCCCCCCTCCTTCCGCAAGTCCGGCGAGCTCGAAGCTCCGTCCGGCGATCCTCGTCATCCATGCAACTACAGTAGATCTGGATCTGAGATCCGTTCGGGTTGACTTTTATCCCCGAAACCCTAGTTCATATGCCCTTGTTCATCGTGCCGTAACTTTGCATCCGTAGCTCCGTTTCGCGCATGTAGCATATCAAAATGTTCGTCTCAGAGAGTACATCATTTCATTCCATTGCATCATTTTCATTTGAGTTCATCTTGATGCCCGAAATGCTGTTAGAAGAGTGCTACTTGAGTTATTTGTCAGATCTGTTGCTCCATTTAGATATTTGTCATTTTTGCCATGATTATTGTGTGCATGATATGACCTGGAGCTCTACATATGTTTTGTTAAGGGTTTTGCCATCTTTCCAGAGGTGCAAACCATGTATTTTTTTGATGTGTGTGGTGACTAGCACAAGCTTGCAAAGTGAGGCACTTGGTAATGCTGATTTCAGGGACTTAGCATTTCCACTAAGTCCTTGAGCTGTTTATCTCATATGGCCATATGTTCATGTTGTTTCCTAGTGATCCGTGCCTCTTTTGGGGATGATCAGTAAGGATGTTTTGTTAATCTTGTAGTGCTCTATCCATCCATGTCTTTGTTTGCAATTATGGAGCACCCTAGCTTGAGTCAATCGAGCTCTACTTTTGCTACTTCGTGAATCTGGGCAGATTGTCTACTTGTTAGCGATTTTGCCGAGGATGTTGTAGTTGATCCGTGCATGCTATGCTATTGTTCTTGCCATGTCTAGCTTGCATTTTGTGTATTCTTGATGGGTGTATGCTTAGCTCGTCATGACTTTCTCCGTAGTGAGTGCATCGAGCTCGTAAACATGCCTACTTGATATCTGTTTTCAGCATGCTCCAGTTTTCACTAAGTCTGGGAACTGATTATGTTTTTGCCATGTTCACATGCTTGCAATTGTATTTTCTGATCCCTTTTGGCTCAAGGTCACTAAGGGACTTTTGTTAAGCTCTTTGAGTAGCTCCATGCCATGCTTTACTTTGCCATGTGCAGGTCCTGTAGCATATAGTTTTCATGCTCCGAAGAGTGCTACCTGATCTGAAATTCCAGACAAGTGTTAATTTCACTAAGTCTGAAATCTGTTTACCATATGCATTTTTGCCATGCTTGTTTGAACCTGTTAATGGATGAATTGGCCGTAGCTCAGTGCTAGACTTTTGTTAAGCATCATGAATGCATCTCTGCTATGTATTTTGTTGTCATGTTTGGGTTCTGTAGCATGTTCATCTTGTTGCATTTAGATGGCTACTTGCTGTAAATCGCAAAACGTGGCCATATTTGTTTTGCTTGCCATTTCCAAACCGCAACTCCGATTCCGGCGTTCTTTATATCGTTTTCAAGCGATTTCATCTCATCTTTCAAGTGGCACACTTGGATTCCCAAGTTGAGGCCAGGTTCATGCATCCCTTGTCAAATCTTGCATATGCATCCCGCATAGCATACCATCTTTGCATCATATTGTTTGAGCTTTGCACGTGGTTGATTGTGTTCCGTTTGCTTGTTTGTATTGTTTGGGTAGAGCCAGGAGACGAGTTCGCTAACGAGGAGCCCGTTGAGTTTGCTTTCGAGGATCCAGTCAACTCTGACAACTTTGCAGGCAAGATGATCATACCCTCGAAATCACTACTATCTTTGCTTTGCTAGATGCTCGCTCTTTTGCTATGCCTATGCTACGATGCCTACCACTTGCTTTCAAGCCTCCCAAATTGCCATGTCAAACCTCTAACCCACCATGTCCTAGCAAACCGTTGATTGGCTATGTTACCGCTTTGCTCAGCCCCTCTTATAGCGTTGCTAGTTGCAGGTGAAGATTGGAGACCGTTCCTTGTTGGAACATTATTTACTTGTTGGGATATCATTATATTGCCATGTTATCTTAATGCATCTATATACTTGGTAAAGGGTGGAAGGCTCGGCCTCTCGCCTAGTGTTTTGTTCCACTCTTGCCGCCCTAGTTTCCATCATATCGGTGTTATGTTCCCGGATTTTGCGTTCCTTACGCGGTTGGGTTATAATGGGAACCCCTTGACAGTACGTTTTGAATAAAACTCCTCCAGCAATGCCCAACCTTGGTTTTACCATTTGCCACCTAGCCTTTTACCTTGGGTTTCGCGGACTCAAGGGTCATCTTATTTTAAACCCCCCCGGGCTAGTGCTCCTCTGAGCGTTGGTCCAACCTAGAGCACCATGCGGGGCCGTCCCTTGGCAACTTGGGTTACGTTGGCTCCCGTACGCTTAGCTTATCCGGTGTGCCCTGAGAACGAGATATGTGCAGCTCCTATCGGGATTTGTCGGCACAGTGGGTGGTGTTGCTGGACTTGTTTTACCATTGTCGGAGTTGTCTTGAAGAACCGGGATACCGAGTCTGATCGGAATGTCTCGGGAGGAGGTTTATTCCTTCGTTGAAGGTGAGAGCTTGTCATGGGCTAAGTTGGGACTCCCCTGCAGGGATTTGAACTTTCGAAAGCCGTGCTCGCGGTTATGGGCAGATGGGAATTTGTTAATGTCCGGTTGTAGATAACTTGAACCTTAACTTAATTAAAATGAATCAACAGTGTGAGTTACCGTGATGGTCTCTTCTCGGCGGAGTCCGGGAAGTGAACACGGTGTTGGAGTAATGCTTGCGCAGGTTGCCCTCTAGTTTCTCGCTCGCGCTTTGCCTCCTCTTCTTGCTCTCTTTTGCGACCAGGATAGCCACCATATATGCTAGTCGCTTGCTGCAGCTCCACTTATATTTACCTTACCTTACCTATAAGCTTAAATAGTCTTGATCGTGAGGGTGCGAGATTGCTGAGTCCCTGTGGCTCACAGATTACTATTACACCAGATGCAGGGCCTGATGATTCCACTCCAGGTGACGCGCTCGAGCTCAAGTGGGAGTTTGACGAGGACTCTCAACGATACTACGTTTCTTTTCCTGATGATCAGTAGTGGTGCCCAGTTGGGGGTGATCGGGACCGTGTCGCTTGTTGGGTTGTCTTTTATTTTGGCGCCGTAGTCGGGCCATGAGTGTTTGGATGATGTAATGTTTTTATGTACTTGATTGACGTGGCGAGTGTAAGCCAACTATGTTATCTCGCCTTTTATTAATTATATTACATGGGATGTTGTGAAGATTGCCTGACTTGCGACATTGCCTTCAATGCGATTATGCCTCTAAGTCGTGCCTCGACACGTGGGAGCTATAGTCGCATCGAGGGTGTTACACTCTCCCTCTTCTACCTACCTTTCTCTCTCTTCATTACTCCTACCTAACTACACCACCTCCATTAATGCATCTCCTTTCTCTTTTTCCTTCCCCCTCCACTAGTTGAAGTTGTCTCCTCCCAAATTAGGTAGCTAGGTAGATGTAGCATTTAGTTAAGTGACCTATTTTCCCCTAACTAGATCTATCTTTGTCAAGAAGAGCTTTGTGCACTTTTGATCTCCCTACATCATCATCTCCACCGTGTGCTCGATCTCGAGATATAGGTGATTAAAATTTCATGCTTTTGCAAAATGGAAATATGTTTATGTGTGTGTGATATGTTTATGGAAATTGTGTGTGTGGCATGAGTTGATGCCAAATTGTGCTTTTGAGTTGCGTATGTTTTGCCAAAATGTCGATTTATTTCCGTTTCGGCGAATTCCGGGCAAACTCTAGATCTATATATGTCCTATTTTTAAGGAAGGTCATGCCGAATTTTTGTATGACTTTGATGCATGCACGCATTTTTATAATCAATTTGTTTATTATTACCGTGAAGAGTTGACGATGGCCAGTGGAACGATGGTGGACAGGTGGTTGCGGTCGGCAGTGCAGGACATGAAAGAAAATAACCGAACAGAGGTTTTATGTCCGTGTCGAAAATGCAAAGGAATAGTTTGGCTCGACCCCCATGAAGATGGCCGTGTCGAAGCGCACCTGCTCATGAATGGTTTCATGGATGGCTATACTCGGTGGATAATTGAAGATGAGGATGACGATGTTGAGGATGCCTATGGGGCAGGCAATGATGACACGGGGCAAGACGAAGAGATGATCGATAATGGCGGCGGGGAAGAGGCCGGACATGGCGGTGGAGAAGGGGCCGGACATGGCGGCGGAGAAGGGGCCGGACATGGTGGCGGAGAGAACGACATGGACTCCATGCAGCAGAGTTCATCGGTACTAAGTTCAATCGTGCGGGACCCTCATGTTCAAGCATTGCTTCGCAAGGAGACGAGTACTGAGAGAGCTGCTTCTAGAGAGGAGGCTAAGCTGGAGCAACTGGTGGCAGACTCGAACACTCCATTGTATGATGGTTGCAATCCTGAGGTGACCCGCTTGAGTTTCACGCTCCAACTCTTGAAGACGAAGGCTAAAAACAAATGGACCGACACTAGCCTCGATGAGCATCTCAAGTACCTAAAGGATGTTCTTCCTGCGGGTAATATATGTCCTAGTACTATTGATGAGGCCAAGAAGATCGTGTGCCCTCTTGATCTACCACACGTTAGATACCATGCATGCATCAACAATTGCATAATTTATCGGAAGGAGCACGCAGAAAAAACAAGCTATCCGGTGTGCAATGCTTCTCGATACAAGAAGGCCGGGAAGAAATGTCCCGAGAAAGTGGTATGGTACTTACCGATCACTCCCTGTCTCTAGAGGTATTTTGTAGATCCCAAGGAAGCAAAGCTAATGCACTGGCACGCGGAGAGGAAGAAGCCCGACGATGGATATGATCCGGAGCTGAGACACGTCAAGGATGGAAGCTAGTGGAGAGTGTTGAACAACTTCTATCGGTATTTTGAATGTGATGCAAGGAACATCGTGCTTGGCGCGTGTACCGATGGGATGAATCCGTTTGGCAACCAGAACACCAACCATAGCACATGGCCCGTGTTTGTATGGATGTACAACCTCCCCCCCGGTTGTGCATGAAATCGAAGTACCTTCACATGAGCATGCTTATTCAAGGGCCGAAACAACCAGGAAATAATATTAATTTGTATCTGGGGCTACTTCAAGAGGAGTTAGACACGTTATGGAAAACACCGGCCGAGACATGGGATGCCAGCAAAGGCGAGTATTTCAACATGAGAGCCGCGCTGATCACGATAGTGCAGGACTATCTCGGTTACGGATATGTGGCAGTCCAGGTGTGCCATGGATATTGCGGATGCACGTGGTGCATGGATAATACGACGTCTCAGCAGCTAACGTCAAGGAAAGATGGCAGGTCTGGGAAAATCGTGTACATGGGGCATCGAGGATGGCTCGAATAGGACGACCCGTGGAGAAACCGTGGAGATCTATTCAATGGTCATGCTGAGCATCGAGGACCTCCACATAAGCGGAGCGGTGCCGAAATCGATGAGCTATTGAAAAACTAGAAGGAGTGCCCCGCGCCGGGAAAAACGATGAGAAAGGCGTCAGAGCTGCTGCTGAAGGTATGGAAGACGAGGTCTGTGTTCTGGGACTTGGAGTACGGGCACAAACTCGATACACCTCATTGCCTTTATCAAATGCATACCTGTAAGAATGTCCTTGAGAGCTTGCTCGCAACACTGATGAACATGCCGGATAAGACCAAGGATGGGCCGAAGGCAAGAAAATACTTGCAATATTTGAAAATCAGGGAAGATCTGCACATGCCGCCCCGTAAAATGTCAGACGAGATAGAGACGGAGATAGAGGCACGGGAGAAGAAGGGAAAGAAAATAAAGAAAGAGGATTATTGCCCCCCTTCTTGCTTAACCTTAAGTTAGGCTGAGATCGATAAATTCTTTAAGTGCCTTACTGGAGTCAAAGTTAGTTCCAGTTACTGTGGCAAGATAAACAGATATCTAGACACAGACAAGAAAAGGTTCAATGGGATGAAGTCCCATGACTGTCATGTGATGATGACGCAGATACTACCTGTTGCCCTTAGAGGGATAATGGACAAGCATGTCCGTGACATGCTTATTGGTCTCTGCAACTTTTTCGACGTCATCTCTCGAAAGTCGATCAGTGTGAAGCAGCTCCGAAGGCTACAGGAAGAGATCGTTGTGATACTGAATGAGCTTGAGATGTACTTCCCGCCCGCGTTCTTTGACGTGATGGTGCATCTGTGTGTCCATATTGTGGATGACATAATAGACCTGGGGCCGTCATTCCTGCACAACATGATGCCGTTTGAGAGATGAATGGGATCATCAAAGGATTCATTCGTAACATGTCCCGTCCGGATGGAAGCATCGTCCAGGGCTATGTGACACAAGAGTGCATCTCTTTCTGTGAGAATTTTCTATATGGTGCAGACCAGCCACCCGGTGTTAGTGTTGGTTTGCCCGTTAACAGGCATGATGGGAGGCTCGAAGGAGAAGGTAACTGCAGCGGTCGCAGGGAACTGCATGTAGCATACTTAGATCGACGCAGTGACTTTGACAGAGCAAACTTGGTAGTGCTACAACACCTAGACGAGGTAGATCCTTTCGTGGCACTGCACAAAGAAATTATCGCAAAGAAGTATCGTGATCGGGGGGTATGCAGGACGGATGCCGAAGTCACTAGAGAGAACAACTCCACTTTCCTGCATTGGTTCAAAGAGCATATTATTGCTAATCCCCCGGAGGAGGGCTCTAAGGACGGATTGCTCATATACGCCTTAGCACATGGCCCCTCGCCCAACCTCGTAACCTATCAGGCATATGATGTCAACGGATACACGTTCTACACGGAGGCCAAAGATATGGACAGTGATGATCAGAACTCAGGGGTGACGATGGAATTCATGACCGGCAACGACAACGACGCAACTGAACGATTTTATGGAAGGGTCGAGGAGATCTGAGAGCTTGACTACTCTGGACTGCACAACACGACAATGTTCCATGTTAGATGGGCTAAGAATGTCGAAAAAGAAAACCGGATTTTCACTACCATGACTATACCTGACGCCAAGAGCGCTACCGTGAACGCTATCGCCAAAAACGAGCCATGGGTACACGCTAAGCACGTGACACAATGCTTCTTCATAACCAACCCATGCAATCCTAGTTGTGTTGTCGTGAGGAGAGGCAAAATGAACATCATTGGAATGGATGGAGTCGCCAACGAGGAAGACTATGGTCAGTACGACAACCCAATGAGGGAAGATGACGATGATGATGAAGTATACGTCAAAAGAAGAATCAATACTACATTACCTAAGAAAAAATCGTACTCCATGGAAAAGGCAAAGTCACAATGAGGGGCTCAATTATTCTTCGACGAACAAGAAGGGAAAGAAGTTGACTCAAAAACGAAAACGTCAGTGCTGAGGAACTGTATGTTATCGGTCAAATGATGTAATATATATATATGTTCCTATTTTGTATACACACTTAGCCATTATTATGCATGGGTCCAATGATGTAATATATATGTTCCTATTTTGTATACATATTTAACCGTCAAATGATGCAATATATATCGCCTTCCCTTCATTCACTGCTCTCGGGAAATAAAAGTGGGAGAAAATAAAGGAAAAGAAAAGGGAAAACTAGCAGTAGCGATTTCCTTATAAAACAGCTACAGTCAAGCTAGCAGTAGCGATTTCCTTATAAAACCACTACAGCTAGTGAAGGTAGTAGCAACGCGTTTTATCTAAACCGCTACAGCTAGTGAATGTAGTAGCAGCGCGTTTTTTCTAAACGCGCTACTACTACGTCCACTTAACCCAAAATTCTCACTCCCCCTGCTTCATCCCGCCTCTTTCCCCCCAAATCCCCACTCTCTCTTCCCCCGTCGCACCGCCGCGCCCCGGCGCTCGCCCCCGACCCCAGCCGGCGCTCGTCCCTGACCCAGCCCTCGCCCCCGACCCCGGCGCTCGCCCCTGACCCGGCGCTCGCCCCCGACCCCGTCGCGCTCGCCCCCAACCCGTCGGCCCTCGCCTCCCTCCTCTGCTTCCTCCCTTCCCAACCTCGGCCGTCGTCGGGCCTGCCTCCTCGCCCCCGCACCCTCTGTAAACCCCCCTCTCTCTCTGCTAGCTAGGGTTCTTCGGTTAATTTACTTAGGTTTTAGTTAGGGCAGTAGGTTAATTAGGTTATCTATTTAGTTATGAATTTAGCTAGGTTTTAAAATAGGACAGAAATTTAGGGTTAAGCAATTGTAGTTAAAAGAAAAGGCAGCATTTAAGCAATTGTCCAAATCAACATCCCTTGTTAAAGCAAATTTAGGTAGGCTAAATTTATATGCAAATTTGAACTGGACATGTGATATGTGGATATGTCATGTTTTGGACATGTCATGTTTGGAATTTGAACATGTCATTTGGACATGTGATGTTTTGGTTCAATTTTGGTAAATGAACCCAATGGCCTATGTTACGCCGGAATGTTGAGTCATTTCCGTTCCGGTGAATTTCAGGCACTCGATATGTCCATTTTCTAGAAAAGGTCATGCCGAAATTTGCCGTGAATAAAGGCATGATTTGTGCTACATAGTTGGCATATCTAGTGCTAGCACATATATTTCTTTTTTATGTCATTTTTCATTTATTCATACTTTTAGAAATAAACGAGGACACTTAATCATAGGAAACATGTCGAACAACGAAGAAACTGGGCCTTCTGACCAAGATGTAGACGAGATGGATTATGAGGGTGAACAAGAGTACCTTGACTATTTGACTGCTAAGCAAGGTTTGCAGGTCGGCCTCGATGATGGTACTGACGTCGACATCGACACCGACGGCGCCGACACCGATGGCGGCGCCGAGACCGGCGGGGAAGGTACCGGCGGGGAAGGTACCGGTGCCGATGCCGCTACCGAAAAGAGGAAGCATAAGAAGCAGAGGATACGAAAACCTAACAAACTAGGGATTGGACGACTTGTGATCACAAAGATGGCACTTGGCAAGTTTGAGCCATTAGAGCCAGAAGAACCTCGCAAGTGCTATGGGAACCAAGTAGGGTGCATCCTACGGGAATGCGCGAGCATCAACGACGATGACTCAAGGAGTAAAGAACATTTGACGCAGTTGCTCCTAATGAAGTTGCACAAGAGATTCAAGTTCCCCGACCGGGATGATAACATAGAACAACCGTGGGATGATCCGAAGATGAAAAAGATTAACAATCACGCCATGGGCATGTTTAGCAATGATTTGGCCTCCTGGAAAGGGAGGGTGAAATGAGCTATTGAGGCTGAGGAACACCTGTCCAAGATTCTGGAGGAAAATACGACACTTACGGAAGAGGAGTTCGAAAAGTTCAAGGACACTTGCGCTACCGAGGCAGCCAAGGCTAAGGCTGCGAAATTCAAGAGCCTTCAGCAAAGGAACACGGGAAGCATCGCCTCGGAAGCCGTGGCTACCTCGGTAAAAGGCCCATATGGGATAAGGAGGACGCGGAACGTGAAGCCGCGGGTCTCCCAGACCCCTTCGCGAAGTTCACCAACCCCTTGGAGCGTGACTTCATCAGGGCCCCCTACAAGTGGGACAATGAGAAAAAGGTTTTTTACACGGACCAGATCACGAGGAAATTGATTAGACTACTGGAGAAGCATCACCAGCTTGCAGCCGAAAGCCCTACTTCTCCGACGAGGCCCAAGTGGGACACCCCTCTCAACCAGGCCTTGAACGAACTTAAGGGACTCCCTTTGGGCTAGCGGCCGCAATATGGCCGTGTGCGGGGGTCGTACAGTGCTTAGCCCGGGAACCCTGGGGCAGGGGTTAAGGAAGGGTTTGGAAGGTGTGCCCAAGAAAAAGGAGAGGAAGAGATCGGGGAAGATAACTGCCTCCAAACAAGCCAGAGCACAAAGTAGCCAGACGATGCATTCTGAAGAGTGTGTACCCATGAAAGGTGCGGCCATGTTCCATCTCACGGGCGAGCCGATGCTACCACCGAAACCACTGGAGGCACTATCAGGGGATCTCAGGAGACTGCACGACCATGTGCCGTCGACTGAGAAAAGCGTACTAGCCTCAAAGGATCCAGGATATCCGACATACGCGGCTCGTGTGCCTAAGGGGAAGTGCTACTTCGAGACACGGCCCGTGGAGGTGTTCTTCCTGCGGTTTGACCATATCTTTGAGATGTTTCTGACAAGGCGGCTCGATTTTACAATCATCCGCCTTTTTGCGCTACATATGAGCTCCGTCATGAAGAGTGAAGAAGTATCGCAAATCTGTGTGGCGGATCCGTACTACATGCATGAGTCTTTCTTGAGTCTCGGCGACTTTGAGCGTGAAACTGCTAGGGAGTACCTCCAAAACTTCATGGTACAAAATAAGGACCGGGAATTTGTCCTCGTGCCTTATCATCCAAAGTAAGTCAGTTCCGGACAACCCTTTCGTACATTTCAATCATTCCTTCTCTCTCTCATATGGGGAATAATTTGAGGTGTCTTTTCCCCGCAGCAACGGGTGCGCCGTCCTTATCGTTCTTTACCCACAAGTCTCCCATGCTGTGTATTTTGACCCTTCCAGAGACTATGAGAAAAAAGACTACACCCACATAATGAATATTCTAGATGACGCTCTCCAAGGCTTCAGCATTAGAGGTGGCCACATGCAGATCAGGAAACAAAGGAACAAGAAGATGGGTTTCACGCATAAAACTAACTTCTCCTGCATCCATGTCCCAAAACCAAGCAAGAAGGATGGATTCTACATCGTCCATCTCATGATTCAGTTCAACACGGATCACCAAAAGCTTCGCATGAGAAGCAGAAATGATGATCATATCCACAAGTGGCTAGAATCTCATGGAGAAGCGGATTATAAACTTAGAGATGCCTTCTTTCGCATCCAAAGCGACATTGCGGCGATCATCATGGAAGAAGTCGTCGATTAGAAGGGGATGTTCCACCACGGCCCTATATCGCGAGTTGACGTCCGAACTCACATAGGCATGCAACGTCTAGACCTCACGCCGTTCAAGAAGCTAGGGTCCATCCTCGATGATATGGAAGGATGGAACTTCTAGTGATTTATGATGCCGATGATGATGATATGTGTCGGTTGAATTTGTATACTTTTTGAAGCGATGAAACTTTGTGATGTCCATGGTCCCTGCCGAACTTGCGTAACGCTACTTTGTTAGTTTGCGTACGATGACCTGCGTACCTCTAGTTAATTAATTTGTGTACTGTATGTTGCATCTAGTTGCTAACCCTTTCTTTTTCGGTGTTGCTCTAGTATATTTTGTTGCATATATATGATTGTACATCCTCTTCATGAACATGCATCTCTAACAGGTACCTAGTTTCTTGATGGCGAGATGGAAGTGCTACGTCGTGTACAAAGGGAAGGTTCCGGGGGTGTACAACGAGTGGCATGAGTGTCAGGCGCAAGTGAATGGGTTCTTGGGCGCCAACCATAAAGGCTTCAAAAGCAGACAAGAAGGAGAAGCTAGTTACTTGAGGTTCATGCTAGCGCGAGAGAGGACTCGTAACCGCCACCTCATGTACTGCATAGTTCCGCTCTCACTCATAGTGATAGCTCTTCTGGCGTATACCTTTGTTTAGATGGATGACGTTGTAGTTGCAAGTATTCGAGACTTGCATGTATCGCTATCTTCGAGATGATGACAAGATACCACTTTCTGTTGGATGATGATTATGATGAGACTATTTGTATGTATATGCTGTGATTACATTTGTGGTCTCGCAGGCATTTGTATGTGTATCATGATGACATTTGTATGTGCTAAAGATTCTTCTATAAAGCCTGTTCAAATACAAAACAAATATGCCAAAAAAACAAAAAACAACTAAAATTAGCAATAGCGAGTGGAGAAAAGTTAGCAGCAGCACGGTAGTAGCAGTAGGGCGCATAGGAGAAGCGCGCTATAGCTATTAGCAGTAGCGAGCTTCCATTAAGCGCGCTGCTGCTACACTTGTGTAGCAGTAGCGCTGGTGAGCACGCGCTACTGCTACGTGTTAGCTGTAGCGCCTTATTAGTAGCGCTGGTCCCCGCGCTACTGATACACCTAAAACCCGCGTTGCTGCTAGCCTTTTCCCTAGTAGTGACACATCATCTCAGAAACGGACTTGGAGCAAGAGAACCTCCGCAGAAGGCTTATTTCCACAGCGAGGTGTCTGAAGAAGCAGAAGCAAAGGCTTAAGGCCGCACAAAACACACTCAACATCAGTGGAACAAAGTGCTCAACAGCGAAGCAAAGTATGGTGGAAGTTACCACACAAAGAACTAGCCAAAGCGCAAGCTATTACCCGAATTCAACGACGAGGCCTTAGAACCCACACAGCCAAATAATGAAACGGCCAACCGGCCGGATCCACCACCTTGTGACCGCAATAGAGCGGATAACAAATACGCACATAAGTCAACACACGATGTACGTGAGGACTCGCGCCAAAAATCCGGTGTGACCAGATCCATCTATGGATCTAGGATGCGTGCTCCGGCACAAAATCAAAACCAAATACCACAACCATCCGAATGCCATGGTACATCCAAGTACAGGGGTGCCGCACACCCCCTATGTTTCACCGATGAGGTGCTGGACCACGAATTCCCAGAAGGATTCAAACCAGTGAACATAGAAGCGTACGACGGGACCACAAACCCTGGGGTCTGGATTGAGGACTTTATCCTCCATATCCATATGGCTCGCGAAGATGATCTCCATGCCATTAAATACTTGCCCCTCAAGCTTAAAAGACCAGCTCGGCACTGGCTGCAAATCCTCCCCGAAAACTCAATTGGAAGTTGGGAGGAGCTCGAGGACGCTTTTCGGGCTAATTTTCAAGGGGCCTACGTCCGACCTCCGGATGCAGACGATTTAAGTCATATAATTCAACAGTTCGGAGAGTCCGCCCGAAAGCTTTGGAATAGGTTTCTCACCAAGAAGAACCAAATCGTCGACTGTCCGGATGCCGAAGCCTTAGCAGCTTTCAAACACAGTGTCCGAGACGAATGGCTCGTCAGACACCTCGGTCAAGAAAAACCGAGAACAATGGCAGCTCTAACAAGTCTCATGACCCGCTTTTGCGTGGGCGAAGACAGCTGGTTAGCCCGCAGCAGCACCAGTGACCCAAGCGCATCCGAAGTCAGGGATGGCAATGGAAAACCACGACGCAATAAAAGCAAGCGTCGAAATAAAGAGGATAGCCCAGATAATACGGCGGTAAACGCCGGATTCAGGGGCTCTCGACCAGTCAGCGATCAAGCCCACTAAGGCCACTTTTAGAGACATCATACCAGATATGGAGGTCAACTATACAGGCTCCATTTCCCTCGAGGTAATCTCCGGGTCACGAGAAAATTACCGTATCGAAGAGTTCATCTTTGAAATCGCCCCTTCCCGCAGTGACTATCAAGCACTGCTCGGGCGAACCGCGTTCGCTCGATTCAATGCGGTACCACATTGTGCCTACCGTAAGCTCACAATGCCCGGTCCACGTGGCGTCATCACGGTTCATGGCAAGGCCGAATTTTCCTTCAGCACCAACTAATACATCACTGCCTTAGCAGCAGGAACACCGAGCAATGCCTTGCAGCCAAATCTTGAGTCGACACCTAGGCTCCCGGACACCGTCAAGGGGCTCCAAAATGCTTTGCGGAAGGATACTCCGGCTCGTCCAAAGCTCAATTAAACACTCCGGCGAAGGCCATGACATGCCGAACTTAGCGGCTCAACCGCCCTCCGGCATGCAACCATTTCTTATATTTCCTTCGCAGGTTCACCTTCGCACCAACCAGGACGGACTCCACAGAGGCAGCTCGAACGCGTCTGGGGACCCTTTGACATTCCTCGCAGCGAACATCCGTCTACAATACGGATCCACACTCAACCTCTTCCCCTGGTCACAACAGGTTCTGCTCTCACAACTCCTTTTTTTATCACATTACTTGTACTCATACGCATAGACGTATTATTCGAATACAACATGTGTATTCATATGACGTTTTACCGCTGATTATTTCTCATTGACATCATTTCGTCAAATGGCATCCGCACACAACGATATGCCTCAAATATGCCAGGGGCTTCGTTTTCCCCGTAGCACGGCAATACAAGTCCGAACACCTTCATGGAAGTTCGACACCCAGAACTTATAGCATTATATGCATCAGCTCCGAATCATGTCTTGGGTCAATAGTTGGGTTTGCCCGGCTCCTATGTTTTGGTACCTTATGTTCCGCTATATCAGCTAAGGTAGCACTAGGAGAACTACTGCGATTGTGTCCCGGTTCTTCCGGACAAGCACCTCAGTAGAGAAAGCCGAAAACTGACTGTCATGATACGGCGAGAGCTGGTCAGCTGTTCGAGCGGTCGCAAAATCTTTAAGGATTTCTCCCGCATAATGCCATAACCAATGCAGCGTGTGATGGATTGACTTTTTCCTTCGATCAGGAGCTTATAGAGCCCCTAGTACGGTCTTCCGAACACAAGGGGCTGCGCCGACATACTAAAGCTCCTCTGGCTAAGTGAGAGTGATAAAGCCCTATAGTCCGATTGCCTGGTTCGTTGTGCTGAGCACCTCCCTTGGAGGACCCAAAACTGGGATAAAGAGTGCTCAGGTTTATCCCGAACACCCCCGTACTCCTTACGTGGGGGCAGAAGCCGACGACTGGCCAACTCTCAGCCTCAATATACAAACGGCCTCACAGGAGGGTAAAATTTTATATAACAGGCGACATATCAAATGACCTTGTTTAAACATTACAACGGACAATATGATCCGTATTCAGGGAAATATAATGTCCTTGGTACATAGCTCCGCCGCAAGGTAGGATCCTTTCAGGACACTCTTATAATATGATTCGGGCTTGCGGTGCTCCTTCCCCTCCGGTGGTCCTTCGGTCACCAGCTTTTTGGCATCCATCTTCCCCCATTGCACCTTTGCAAGGGCGAAGGCCATTCATGCTCCTTCTACACAGACCGACCACTTGATGACGTCAAGTCGAGGGCAAGCGCTTATAAGCCGCCTTACGAGCCCGAAGTAGCTGCTTGGAATCGGTTCGGCAGGCCATAGCCGGATAACCACATCTTTCATGGCTAGTTTCGCCGCTTTATGCAGTTCGATCAGCTGTTTCAGTTGATCGACAGAAGGCACCGGATAATTCGGTGCCAAATACTGAGACTAAAAAAGCTTGTCGGCAGTGTTCCTTCCTTCGGCTCGGTAGAAGTGAGCGGCATCTGATATACTGTGCGACAGCTCGGCAAATACACCTGAGAAGTCCAGATTCGCAATCAGAAACACAGTTTTCCCTTCAAAAATTTTCTGTACATGGGAAAAACTTACCTGCCGCGATCTTCCTCGCCTCTTGGATCCCCTGCAGCGCGCTTTGGGTTTCCCCCTGGGCGTCGCTCATGGCTTGGCGCGCCTTGGTGAGTTCGGACTCTTCCTCTGTTAAACTCTGCTCCAAGGCCTCGCATTTACTTACGGCCTCTTGCAGCTCCTGCTCCGCTTTAATAACTCTGGTTTCGTGTTTCTCATGAAGAGTCTGCTCCGTGGCCGCCTTTTTCTCGGCCTCGGCAACGGCCCTTTTGAGGGCCTCGACTTCGGTCATAAATCCTAGCACAAATTATGCGACCTATTTCATACTGAACATTTATCTCGCAATAAATGCACATAATACTGGTGCATACCTTGTTTATCCCTCAACTGCATTTGCAATCGGCCAATTTCTTCTCTGGCCCGCTCCAGACTTTGATTCCGTCCGGCGATCTCCGCAGTATGAGAGGCAACAACCGCTACAGGTATCTACTTGAAACAGGAGAGAAATCAATGTCATTTAGTAAGTCTTCCTAAGATCATGAATTCGATCCCCTGTCCGGTTCTTTCTTTCATCGAACAGTGTATCAGGGGCTACTATCTATACTATGACACTCTTCGATAACTCATATAACATACCTCAAAGCCTTTTATAAGACTGATACAGGCTTCGTTCAGTCCATTCTCGGTCGACTGAATTTTCTCAATCATCGCGCCCATCAGGGCACGGTGTTCATCAACGATGGAGGCATCTCGTAGCGCCACCAACAAAGCATCCGACACTTCTGGATGGACAGAGGTTGCCGGCAGAATCTTTTTCCCCATGTCTCCGGCCCCTCCGATTCGACCTCCAGGCGTCGCCTTCACGGTTTTTTCCTTTTCTCCTTGGTTGGGGTCCTTTCGGGACGAGGCCTCGATGTTTGGCACCTGTTTGGAGGAAGGGTCCTTTGGGGGCGTCCCGCTCTCCATAGCATTTGAGCTCAGCAAGTCCTCCGATGAGGATTGTTCGATATGGGACCTCGCCGGACTACAAGAAATATATGGCTTAGGTTAAAATACTAAGCCACGATGAGTCAGGACGCTTAAACGTATTCGGATACTCACGAGTTCACCAGGGGCTGGGCCCCGGGGTCCCATGCCGTGCTGCTGTTTGCGGCAGCAGGGGACTCCTCTTGACGAGGAATCTTTCCTCTTTTGGGTAGTTCAGCCTCCAAGGATGCGGAGGCCGCCCTCTTCCCTCTTCCCTCCACAGGGGATTCATCTCCCTCCTCCTTTTCATTCTCTTCGAAGGCAGAAGGGGCATCAGAGCCTTCAAGTATTGTGCCCGAAGTGCAGCAACAACGAAGGCCGCCCCGGGTCTTTTTAGCCCCCTTCTCGGCCGTCTTCTTCGACACCTTGTAAGGCGCCGGGACCAGCATCTTCGTCAGAAGTGGGATGGCCGGGTCTTCGGGCAGCGGGGCCGGACAATGGATCCGCTCCACCTTCTTCGTCCAACTCTGGGAAAGTTGAATAAACACGCGTCAAGCGCGTCCATTGGGTCATGCGGTTGGGAAGGTTTGATAAACTCACTGAACTTGCAAGGCGGGACAGTTGGTACCCGCGGTCTTCGGCGGAGTCCGGCCACGATTTGCTGGACTTGAAAAGCACCTTCCAAATGTCCTCGTCCGACGAGCCGAAGAGCCTTCGCAAGGTCTGGTGCCTGGCCGGATCAAACTCCCATAGATTGCGAGTCCGGTGTTGACAAGGCAGTATCCGGCGGACTAACATCACCTGTACTACATCAACGAGTTCAATGTTCTTATCTCCCATATCTTTAACGCGCGTCTGGAGCACCGACAGTTCATCGGACGAGGACCAATCCAGTCCTTTCTTGACCCAGGACATAAACCGCAGAGGAGCGCCAGATCGAAATTCGGGAGAAGCGGCCCGCTCCTTGCCGCTTGGCTCAGTGATGTAAAACCACTGTTGTTGCCACTCCTTGACAGAATCATTGAAGGTTCCTGTTGGCCATATGATGTTGGGCATCTTGCTCACCATAGCGCCCCCACACTCGGCGTGCTTGCCGCCCACCACCTTGGGCTTCATATTAAAGACCTTTAGCCATAAACCGAAGTGTGGCGAAACGCGGAGAAAAGCCTCGCACACGACAATGAATGTCGAGATGTTGAGGAAGGAATCAGGGGACAGATCGTGAAGATCGACCCCATAATAGTACATGATACCGCGAACGAATGGGTGGAGGGGAAATCCCAGCCCGCGGACAAAGTGAGGGAGGAATACAACCCTCTCGTGGGGTTCCAGAGTGGGGACGATCTGTCCCACCATCGGGAGACGGTGGCCGATTTTCATGGCCAGATACCCGGCCTCCCGAAGCTTTTTGATATCCTTCTCTCAGACAGTAGAGGCCATCCATTTGCCTCCCGCTCTGGATCCAGACATCTTTGGAAGACCTCTTGTGGGTAGAGGAGGTGAACGCTCATGCGTTGGAGCCTGAGCAGAATGGAATGGGTTGGGAAGGAGGTATGGGTGAAGAGGGTGAATTCTTGTCCCTTTATAAGGGCGGAGGAGGCGATGTGCCTCCCCGCATCACTTGGTAGAACCTCTTATTCCCCAAGCACCGTAGGTAATGGCGCGGTTGGGTTACCCGTGTCCATATTGATGAGAATCCCGTAATAAGAGGGACACGATCTCTGCTTTGACAAGACGTGTCGAGAAAACCGCCCCGCAATATGTGTGGTGCTGGTTGAGAAAAACGGTTCGAATAAAGACTGAGCCATGACATGACGTCGTGCTATCAGAACACATCAACAGATTAGATTTGTGCAAATATTATTCTCTCTACGGTAGTATGTGGAACTTGTTTTGTAGAGCCGGACACTATTCTGGTGTTCAAAATCTTCTATGGAGTATTCGGAGGAGGAACCCGCCTTGCAATGCCGAAGACAATACTGCACGCCAGACTCATCGTCATTGAAGCCTGGTTCAGGGGCTACTGAGGTAGTCCTGGATTAGGGGGTCTCCGGACAGCCGGACTATATCCTTTGGCCGGACTATTGGACTATGAAGATACAAGATTGAAGACTTCGTCCCGTGTCCGGATGGGACTCTCCTTGGCGTGGAAGGCAAGCTAGGCAATACGGATATGAAGATCTCCTCCCTTGTAACCGACTCTGTGTAACCCTAGCCCCCTCCGGTGTCTATATAAACCGGAGGGTTTAGTCCGTAAGACAAGATACAATCATACCATAGGCTAGCTTCTAGGGTTTAGCCTCTACGATCTCGTGGTAGATCAACTCTTGTAATACTCATATCATCAAGAACAATCAAGCAGGACGTAGGGTATTACCTCCATCAAGAGGGCCCGAACCTGGGTAAACATCGTGTCCCCTCCTTCCTGTTACCATCCGCCTTAGACGCACAGTTCGGGACCCCCTACCCGAGATCCATCGGTTTTGACACCGACAGGGTGCCACTTAATCACCTTGCGGCTTGACACCGCACTGATTGACGACATGGGTCGCGCTTGAGTGGTTGGTGGGTTGGTTTTGCCTCCGCGAGCCCCGCAGGCCCTGCCGGGGTGCCTTGGTTGATTGCTTCTGGCGGTGCCTTGCCCCTTGCCGGGCTCACCTTCCCGGCAAGGGAGGCCCTTCTCTTGCCGATATACTGCTCCTCTGGCTTGATCTTGATTCCTCTGAGCTGCATGTTAGTTCTTCAAATCTCTTGGTCCTTCAATCTCCGACTCCTGCTGAGGCTTCAATTCTGCTCTTGTGCCTATGCACAGTCTGGGCAATGGACCCAGGGTCTGTTGCACCGACAGAAGCCCCGGGCCTGCCCCAAACGTGCTGCTGAGCGTCGTCGGGGTAGGGCCTAATAAGTGCACATGCAGGGTTGCTGAAGGGGTTGCCCCCTTTGAGATTTCCATTACTGCTTCATTATCCTTGATTTCGGCTCAGTTTCCGGGTTCCCCGTGCGTGGCGCATAACGCCGCGGGGGAACTTTGATCATGGCTTGTGAATTCGCCTCGCCCCACGATCACGAGTGAAAACCGCCATCCCACTTGCCCCGCGTCCCGCATGCACCGGCCACGTTCTCCGCATGCATTGGGTGTGGTAGGTGGTGGATGCAGAGGGCACGGGGAGGAGTGCCATGTTTGAAAATCGAACGTCGATGGTTGGAGTAGAGGGTCGGCCTTGATTCCCAAAGCTGCCAAGGGTGCAGAGAGGCCTATTGAAGGAGTGGGGCGGCCATCTTCAGTGCGAGGGGCCAGCCCCCTGCCTCGTCCCCTCTATAAAAAGAGACAAAGGCAGTACCCCTCTGCACATACCTCTCATTCTTCTTCGCAATTCTTCTCCCTTAGCCATGGTAGAGGGCGGGGCGCAGTAGTGTCCCGGCGGAGGCGACGAGGGCTTCCACTCGGCAGCGTATCCCTCCTCCTCCGGAACCCGAGGTGGTGGAGCCCGCCGCGAGAGGAGGGAGGAGGGGGCGAGGCCGAGGCCGCCGTGGTGCTCGAGGAGGAGGAGGGTGGGGGAGCTCCTTGGTTGCGCCCCCACCGGCGGCTCTTCCTCCGATGGAAGGCCACGTTGGGGACCAACCTCGAGAGTTCATCATCAGGCTGTATAAGCCCTTGCGCGGTCACCTTCGTCTTCCAACTTCCTTTGCACGGGAGATGGAGCTCGAGCAACCACGTGCTCTGAGGCTACACATGAGGGGTTGTGGGAATGGAAGTATGTGGGTCGATGTCGATTTCCCTGCTCATGTAATGTATCTTCGTCGTGGCTGGAAGACCTTCGCTCATGCCCACAGCTTCTTGGAGGGGCACATTATCCATTTTAAATTAATGGAGAGTGGCCTGCTCTCCGTCAAGATCTTCGGGCGCTCGGGAGGCCGCTTAGGGTGCTGCGTGGAGAGCTCGACTGATGACGAAAGCTCCTCCTTGAGCGAAAGCGACAAGGAGGACAGCGACGGCGATGACGACGACAGCCAGCGAGGGAGCGACGATTCTGACTCCGGCTGATCGTCACCTGCACCATCTTCATCAGGCAGCAACACCATCATCTGCATCTATGTCTCCTCCCCGACAATGCGATTTGCTGGGGAGATGGATGTAGAGGTGTAGATGGTGCTATTGGGCTCCTCCAGCAGTCTTCCAGCTGGACCCCGGCAGACTTCCTCTTGGGCTGCAGCTTCGTTAGCCCTGCTGAGTCCTACTGGCCCTGGTGGCAGTGGTTGACGGGGCCACCTTCCCCCGTGCTCTCCATCGGGGCGTTCCCTCGCGCTCCCGTTCCCATCGGGCTACCTCTCCTGGAGCCTGACGGGAACGGACTGGACTCTAGCTTTGGCGCTCCTTTTGCCCTCCTCGCCTTTGACCGCTGTGCCTGGGAGGAGAGGGACAAGAAAGGGCATTATGGAGCACTTATATTTTTTTAATCTTAAATCTGTAGGCAATCGCCAAATTTTAATTCAAATGATGTAATCTCTTGAGTCCATTTTTGTGTTTTGTAATGCTTGTACTTGTATCAGCATATGAATGAAAAAAATGAACTCTGCCGAGAACCTGTGCATGTGTATGTCCATGCAGAGGTGGAATGCTTCTTTAATGTAAATATACGAGTTTTCCCTGGCAGGATATCCTGCCGGCACCCTCTTTGTCTGCCGGAGAGCTATGTCTGTCGGGGAACAGACAAAGGGGCCAGCCCCCTGTCGGCTCCCTTTTTTTACCAGAGGCTACTTCGACCATCCTGATCAAAGAAACATTCGAGTCATGGATGGGAGCACCTAGGTTCCAAAAGAGGAGCGAGGTTTTCTCATGCAAAGTTATAACCTTACAGAACACTAATGGACAAGAGATAAAACTTATCTGTTTGGCTTGCCGAGGATCACTGTGTCGTGCAATCTTCTCATCCTTTGTTGAAGCCAAGTTCATGGTAGGAACCTGCAACTTCATATAGATGAGAATGAATGCAGAATCCAATCCTATCTATATGCATATGAAAATGCTCATGAGAGGCTTATGCAGTGATCTTGGTGTGCTCATGCATGCATGCAATCTTAGTTGGGCCCCCCCTCTATAGCGCTTCTTTATTTTCTCTTGCATGAGGTCATCGCCCCGACTTTGTACAAGGGGTTACATGCAGCTGAGGCAAGGCCTGTACAAAAGGTGGCTGCCAGGCAGTGCCTGACAGCCTCGCACCTTACGGGCAGTACTTGCGGAGATGCTCAATATTCCATGAGTTTTGCAACTGAGTGCCATCTCCGGTCTCCAGACGGACTACGCCGGGTTTGGCGACTCGTACCACCCGGTAAGGGACTTCCCACTTCGGTGATAGCTTGTTTGTACCCTTGGTGGACTGAACGCGCCTAAGGACAAGGTCACCTTCCTCAAAACACCGGGCATGAACCCTGCAGCTGTGATAGCGACACAGGGCTTGCTGGTAGCGTGCAGCACGCGTAGCAGCCCAGAGACGGTTCTCCTCGAGTAGCACAACGTCGTCACACCGGTGCTGATATTGCACTACTTCATCATAGGCAAGCACTCGAGGAGACCCGTAAATGAGTTCCGTGGGGATAACTTCTTCTGCCCCGTAGACCAGGGAGAAGGGAGTCTGCCTGGTAGCTCGATTAGGTGTTGTTCTAAGGGACCAGAGAACTACCGGCAGCTCCTCGATCCACAGACTCCCGTGCTTCTGCAGCGTATCGAAAGTTCTTGTCTTGAGTCCACGCAACACTTTAGCGTTCGCCCTCTCATCTTGTCCATTGCTCCGGGGGTGTGCCATAGAGGCGAACGATATCTTGCATCTGAGGGTACGAACATATTGCATGAAGGCGTGGCTCGTGAATTGGGTGCCGTTGTCGGTGATGATCCTTGCTGGAACTCCAAAATGACACACCAATTCTTTCAAGAACTTGATAGCTGACTGAGCAGTCACCTTTCTCACGACAGTCACTTTCGGCCACTTTGTAAACTTGTCGATAGCGATGAACAAGAATTCAAAGCCCCCGATTGCTCGGGGGAAGGGGCCGAGGATATCGAGCCCCCAGACCGAAAATGGCCATGATAAAGGGATTGCCTAAAGGGCTTGGGCAGGCATGTGTGTTCTCTTGGAATGGAACTGGCAGGCTTCACATGTCGTGACGAGCTTGACCGCATCTTGGAGGGCTGTGGGCCAATAGAATCCTTGCCAGAATGCTTTCCCAACTAATGCCCTTGATCCAATGTGTGACCTGCACATTCCTCTATGAATCTCAGCCAACAGTTCCTTTCCATCTTCCCGGCAGACACACTTCAATTTCACAACGTTGGGCCTCCTTCTATACAGAGTGTCATCGACAAACTGATACATACTGGCCCTCCGGGCTACCTTCTCAGCTTCATCTTGGTTGCCGGGAAGCTCTCCGGTTTGGAGGAAGCGGGCGATGTGCCTTGCCCAAGTTGGTGCCTGGGGCTCAGCAACAAGGACTAGTGGCACCTCCTCGGCTGCGGGAGCACCAGCCTCGTTCACGGGGTCCATTGGCCCGGCTGGAGGGGGTGGTGCGACAGGCTGTGAGGAGTTGTTTTCGGCAGGGTCTCTGCTGAGAGCGGACGGCTCGGTCGGGAGAGGCTTACCGTCGACCAACTTTCTCCTTTTCCAGGCCATTGTGGTTGGTGATACGGAGGGTTGATAGAGACGGAGAACAAAAGTTCCTGGTTCCATAGGAAGCTTCTGCGCAGCACACTTTGATAGGTGATCAACTATGCTGTTTTCCACATAGGGTACGTGCTCTGTTTGCAACCTGTCAAAGTGCACCTCCAATCTCCTCACTTCCTCGACGTATGCTTCCATCAATGGGCTTTGATAATCCTTGGTGACTTGTCTCACCACAAGCTGCGAATCTCCTCGTATGATTAACTTCTTGATTCCCAATTCTGTTGCAATTCTGAGCCCGGCAAGGAGCCCTTCATACTCAGCTATATTGTCGGTGGCTTCTTCCTAGGCAAAGTGCATTTGGACGACGTACTTCAAGTGCTCCCTGAAGGGGGCAACAAGAAGCACGTCAGCCCCTACACCTTGTAGGTAAAAACACCATCAAAATACATAATCCATTCTTGGGGTGATTCCTTGCCGGGGATAGTTGTCTCCACCACTTCCTCATCAGGGGTTGGCGTCCATTCAACAATAAACTGTGCCAGCACCCTGCTCTGAATGGTTGATGTGCTCTCAAACTTCAAACCAAAGCTAGATAACTCCAAAGCCCACTCCACTATTCTGCCGGTAGCCTTAGGGTTTCGAAGTATCCTTTGCAACGGAAAATGAGTAACAACCATGATATCATGGGCTTGGAAGTAGTGGCGCAGTTTCCTTGAGGCCATAATGAGACCAAAAATCAACTTTTGCATGCCAGAGTACCTCGATCTAGCCCCCTGCAACAAGGAGCTGATGAAGTACACTGGGCGCTGCACCACCTTCTTCCTTGCCGCGTCCCTGGGGTTGTTCTCGTTACCGTGCTCTCTGCTGCTCCGATCCTTTCCTGACTCTGCCACTATCTGTTCACTTTCTGCCCCATCCACTTCTTGCTGTGCTACCAAGGCCGCACTGACCACTTGGTTGGTTTCCGCCAAGTACAGCAACAACGGATCTTGGGGTTTAGGTGCAACCAAGGTAGGCACAGACGACAGGTAGGCCTTCAACTCCTGCAGAGCTGCATCTGCCTCTGGGGTCCACTTCATAGGCTGTGCCTCCTTCAAAATTTTTAAGAATGGTAGGGCACGCTCGACAGACTTGGAAATGAATCTACTTAGCGCGGCAACACATCCCATCAAGCGCCTCACATCCTTAACTGTCCTTGGTGCTTGGATTTGCTCGATGGCGTTGATCTTGTCCGGGTTAGCTTTGATCCCCCGATGGGACACGAAGAAACCAAGTAGCTTACCAGAGGGGACCCCAAAAACACACTTCTTCGGATTAAGCTTCAAGTTGATCTTGCACAGATTAGCAAACGACTCCTCCAAATCCTGGATAAGAGTGGTCTTATCCTTGGTCTTGAGCACGATATCATCCATATAAGCTTCTATGTTTCTGTGTAACTATGGCTCAAAACCAATCCGAACTGCCCTTGCAAAAAGTGGACCCGACACTCTTTAGTCCGAACGACATGCGGACAAAGCAGTACGTACCACATGGGGTGATGAATGATGTCTTCTCTTCATCCTCTTTGGACATGAAGATTTGGTGATATCCGGAGTATGCGTCCAGGAAAGAGAGCAAATCACACCCGGAGGTGGAATCCACAATCTGACCGATGCGCGGCAAGGGAAATGGGTCCTTCGGGCAAGCCTTGTTGAGGTCTGTGAAGTCAATACAAAGCCTCCATTTCCCATTAGCCTTCCGGACCACCATTGGATTTGCTAACCATGTTGGATGTAGTACTCCTATGACTAAACCAGCTGCCTCCAATTTCTTTATTTCCTTGACAATGAACTATTGCATCTCCAAGGCCTACTTCCGGACTTTCTGCTTGACAGGTCTAGCGTGTGGGCAGACAGCAAGGTGGTGCTCTATTACCTCCCTGGGAACACCAGGGAAATCAGATGGTTGCCAGGCAAACACACCAATATTCGCCCGCAGGAAGGCAATGAGCGCGCTTTCCTATTTGTCATCAAGGGTGGTGCCGATGGTGAAAGTACCGTCAACGCCAGCCAGCCCTGCCAGGACCTTCTTCACTTGGGGTGAAGCAACCTTGGATCTCTTGTTGTTAGAACACTTTGGCACGTCATCAACGGGTGCCGTACACTCGGAGAGGGCACGCTTCCCGGACTCCTTGCCGGAGGTCCTACAATCCCTTTTCTTTCCTTTACTTTCCTTGGCGGGAACCGTTGCTGCCGCGGCCTCTGCTGCAACTGCATCCCGATACATCTTGTCCATGCAGATAATTGCATCCTTTTCATCTGACGGGATAGTGATGACTCCCCATGGCCCAGGCATCTACAAAGTGTTATAAGCATAGTGGTATGTTGCCATGAACCTGGCTAGGGCCATGCGCCCTAGAGTCCCATTGTATGGCAGGGGGAGATCAACCACGTCAAACACAACCTTCTCTGTCCAGTAGTTTAGTTCTCCCCCAAACGTCACCAGCAACATAATCTTCCCTTTAGGATGAATCCTTCCGGGGTTAACTCCTTGAAACGTGTCAGTAACCTCTAGCTCTTCCTCTCCTATCTGAAGCTTGCTGATGACTGCTAGGGAAATCAGATTCAGACCGGCCCCGCCATCCACTAACATCTTTGTGACCTTGAGGTTACGAATTGTCGGAGAGACCAACAAAGGCAAGCATCCTACCACGGTGGTGTGGTTAGTGTGATCCTCCTCATCAAAGATGATTGGCGTGCGGGACCACTTGAGCGGTTTCCGGGCCTCTAGCGCTGGCTCCACAGCATTGATCTCTCATGCCCATCGCTTGAGCTGGCGGTGGGAGGTGTGCAAAGATGCACCCCCATCAACACATAGGGCGTCAATGGCCTTCTATAATTCCTGCTCACTGGTTTCCTCTTCATTCCCCTCATCACTCCCATCATCACAGAATTCTTTCTCTTGACCCCTAGCGGGTTTTCCTTCGTTCCGATAGGGCTTGCCGGGGCGATTTGCTTCACCGCCTCGACCCTTTCCGCCAGCGGCATTCTTACCTTTTTCCTTACCACACTTGTCATATTCTGCCCTCTGTTTCTTGACAAGCCGCTCAATTTGGTAACATACCTGAAGATCATGGCCCTTGGTCCGGTGGATCTTGCAGTACGTGCCATCACCTTTCCCAGCTTTCTCAGCGGCAGTGGCTTCCCGACAGGCTGTGCACGCAGCAACTTCCTTGGCGGGGGCCTCAACCTTAGCCTTCTTGCTGGTACTAGGTGTGCCCGAACCTTCTACAGTCATCACTGCTTTATCCCTTGGCTTCTTATTGTGCTTCTTGCCCTTTCTCTGGCTAGTTGATTGATCATCATCCTCTGAATCAACATTGACGCAATCCTCCTCTCCAGGAAACTTCCTTCCTTCCTCCATCCAAGCACACTTATCTACCAGCGTGTATAGCTCCTTCACAGTCTTGGGCAACCACAGATTCATCTTAGAACGAATGCGACGGTTGCGCACATTGGACTGGAAGGCTACTATAATGGCTGCCGGATGGATATTTGGAATATTCCTATGGACTTTAATGAATCTCTGTAAATACTTACGGAGAGTTTCTCCTTCTTTCTGCTGGAGAAGTTGCAGGTCGCTGAGTCTGCCGGGCTCTTGGTGGCCACCGGTGAAGGCACTGATGAACTCGTGGCACAGGTCCGCCCAAGACGAAATGGAGTTCTCCAGCAGGTGCATCAGCCAAGATCTCACGTTGGACTTGAGGGCCAACGGGAAGTAGTTGGCGAACACCTTCTCATCTCTTCCCCCAGCAACTTGAACAGCGATGGTGTAGATGCTCAGGAACTCTGCCAGGTTCAGCTTTCCGTCGTACTTCTCAGGTATCTCTGGCTTGAACGTGAGAACGGACGGCCAACGGACTTGCCGCAACTCTCATGTAAAGGCAGGGCAGCCGACCTCGAAAGGTAGGCACCCACCAACACCGAGCGCAGGTTCGTCGACATCGAGGCCGTCGCACCCGCCAGTCTGGCAGAGGTCGTCATAGCGTCGATTTATGTCAACGCGCACATCTCCCCATCGCTATCCTCCTGGGATCGACGTTGGCCCGGACATGCTCGAGGGTCGGAAGAGGCCGCCGAGACGTCATCGGGGTCTTGATTCAGCCGCGCCTGCGTTGGCTGCCGTGGTGGGGACTGCACCATGGGGACGGCCCCCTCCATTCGGCCAGCAGTATGGGCGGTTGCCGTTGCTTGGGGAGGTCGCGGCGGGTCGGCTCATTGTGAGCCCCCAGCTTCGGCGAAACCGAGCAGGCTCTGGATGGTGGCACACCATTCATCCATCTGCTCGGTCGTGGGTGGAAACCTTAGCAGTAACTAAGCTCGCGCCATAGCCTCCGTGGCGGTGCTTGGCATGGATGTCGACGACGTCAGCCGCACCATTGCCTGGCTCCTGATGGCGCCAGCGGAGGCGACGATGGTGGTGTTGCATCCACACAGTTGTGGGTTGTCCATCTGGGCAGCGGGGTCACGCGGTGGTGGTGCTCGAGGGTCAGCAACTCCGCCGAGTGCAGCATCTTGGTCGACTCGCCCGGGAGGAGACACACGGGCCGCGATCGCTCCCGTGGTGGGGGTGGCCAGAGGGCGATGGCTCACCCCAGACCGAGCGCCATTGCTGCGGTTGTGTCCGTCAGCGGGAGGAGAGGGCGCAGACGGAGTGACCCCCTCACCCACATCTTGTAGAGCGTGACCGCCGAGGCATTGTTGATGTTGTTCTCCTCTGACATCTCCAGCCCCCATGTTGGCCGCAAGGGGAGTGGCGATGGTGCCACTTTCTCCCACGACGCCTCCACCAGCGTTCACGTGTTCGCTCGCCTCCGCATCCCCCAAAGCGCCTGAGGCTGCGGGCGGCGGAGCCTTTGAGGTGGACGGATGGGCCGAAGGGCCGGACTTCTTCTTCTTAGGCGCCATGGTTGAGGGCACCGTCGAAGACGAAGATGGTGATGAAGATGACGGGCTGCCCACACTTTCAGGTTCGCGCAAGTGAGCCCCCTACTTGGCGCGCCAAAGATGTCGCGGGATATCCACGGCCACCTATGGGACCAGGAGGCCCCTTGCTGGTTCGCCAAGGGGACGTCACATTGCACAAAGAGCAGACCAGCGCGCGACAACGTGGCAGAGAGCACACAAGCAATTTACCTAGGTTCGGGCCGCCATGAGGTGTAAAACCCTACTCCTGCTTTGGTGCATTGATGGTGGAATGTGAATAACGCAACGCAGTACACTTGCCCGACAGGGGTCGTCGTATGGCAGCAGCGACTACGTGCATATGGGGTGCGGGTTCCTCAACCTTCCAACCCCTCCTACCGGTGCCATGGGCCTCCTTTTATAGATTAAGGGGTCACCACAATGGAAAAGTGGTCATTATCCATTGATATGATAGCAAATAGAGCTATCATACCTAACTCTACGGGCTGATAGGGGACATTAAATGCACTGCTTAGTGTGACATCACTGATTGCCCGGCAAGGCTAGCTGGGCTATCTCGCCAACTCCGCGCTTGTTCTATTGACACGTCGCATGACAAGTGTCATATGTATGTTCCTTCTGTAGGAAACGATCGCCATGTGGCAAATGGCTTCCACTTAATCACCTTGCGGCTTGAGACCGCACTGATTGACGACATGGGTCACGCTTGAATGGTTGGTGGGGTGGTTTTGCCTCTGCGAGCCCCGGCAGGCCCTGTCGGGGTGCCTTGGTTGCTTGCTTCTGGCGGTGGCCTTGCCCCTTGCCGGGCTCGCCTACCAGGTAAGGGAGGCCCTTCTCTTGCAGATATACTGCTCCTCTGGCTTGATCTTGATTCCTCTGAGCTGCATGTTGGTTCTTGAAATCTCTTGGTCCTTCAATCTTTGACTCCAACCGAGACTTCAATTCTGCTATTGTGCATGTGCTCAGTCTGGGCAATGGACCCAGGGTCTGTTGCACGGACACCCTTTTTCTTGAAACTAGTGGTCTTATTAACCATCAATACTTGATGCTCTCTCTTGATTTCTACCTTTGCTCAGCATCGCGAAGAGTTTGGGAATCATTTTTGTCATCCCTTGCATATTATAGTTCATCACAAAGTTCTAGTAACTTGGTGATAGTGACTAGAGAACTATGTCAATCACTATTTATCTGGAAGATTAACTCCCACTTGATGCAACTGATTGTAGTACCCATACATTCTAAGCACATGCTCACTAGCTGTGCTATTCTCCTCCATCTTGTAGGCAAAGTACTTGTTAGAGGTCTCGTACCTCTCGACACGGGCATGAGTCTGAAATACCAATTTCATCTCTTGGAACATCTCATATGCTTCGTGGCATTCAAAACATTTTTGAAGTCTTGGTTCTAATCCGTAAAGCATGGCGCACCAAACTATTAAGTAGTCATCATATCGAGCTTGCATAACGTCTGCATCTGCTCCTGCAATAGGTCTGTCACCTAGCGGTGCATCAAGGACATAATTCTTCTATGCAGCAATGAGGATAATCCTCAGATCATGGATCCAGTCCGCATCATTGCTACTATCATCTTTCAACTTAGTTTTCTCTAGGAACATATCAAAAACATAGGGGAGCTACAACGCGAGCTATTGATCTACAACATAGATATGCAAATACTATCAGGACTAAGTTCATGATAAATTAAGTTCAATTAATCAAATTACTTAAGAACTCCCACTTAGATAGACATCCCTCAAGTCATCTAAGTGATACGTGGTCCAAATCAACTAAACCATGTCTGATCATCACGTGAGATGGAGTAGTCATCAATGGTGAAAAACTCTATGTTCATCATATCTACTATATGATTCATGTTCGACCTTTTGGTCTCCCGTGTTTCGAGGCCATATCTGTACATGCCAGGCTCGTCAAGTTTAAACCGAGTATTCCGCATGTGCAAAACTGTCTTGCACCCATTGTATGCGAACGTAGAGTCTATCACACCTGATCATCACGTGGTGTCTCGAAACGAAGAACTATAGCAATAATGCATACTCAGGGAGAACATTTATACCTTGAAATTTTGTTAAGGGACCATCTTATAATGCTACCGCCGTACTAAGCAAAATAAGATGCATAAAAGATAAAAATCACATGCAATCAAAATATGTGACATGATATGGCCATTATCATCTTGTGCTTTTGATCTCCATCTTCAAAGCATCGTCATGATCTCCATCGTCACTGGCTTAACACCTTGATCTCCATCGCAGCGTCGTGGTCGTCTCGCCAACTATTGCTTCTACAACTATCGCTAACGCATAGTGATAAAGTAAAGCAATTACATGGAGTTTGCATTTCATACAATAAAGAGACAACCATAAGGCTCCTGCCGGTTTCCAGTAAATTTTACAAAACATGATCATCTCATACAATAACGTATATCACATCATGTCTTGACCATATCACATCACAATATGCCCTGCAAAAACAAGTTAGACGTCTTCTACTTTGTTGTTGCAAGTTTTACATGGCTACTATGGGCTTCTAGCAAGAACCGTTATTACCTACGCATCAAAACCACAACGGTGATTTATCAAGTTTGCTGTTTTAACCTTCAACAAGGACCAGCCGCAGTCAAATTTGATTCAACTAAAGTTGGAGAAACAGATACCCGCCAGCCACCTTTATGCAAAACTAGTTGCATGTCTATCGATGGAACTGGTCGCATGAACACGGTCATGTAAGGTTGGTCCGGGCCGCTTCATCCAACAATACCGCGGAATCAAAATAAGATGTTGGTGGTAAACAGTATGATGATCACCGCCCACAACTCCTTTTGTTCTACTCATCATATCATCTACGCATTGACCTGGCTCGGATGCCACTGTTGGGAAACGTAGCATGCAATTTCAATAAAATTCCTACGCTCACGCAAGATCTATCCAGGAGATGCATAGCAATGAGAAGGGAAGAGTGTGTCTATGTACCCATGTAGACCGAAAGTGGAAGCATTTGACAACGTGGTTGATGTAGTCGAACTTCTTCTTGTTCCGACCGATCAAGCACTGAACATACGACACCTCCGAGTTCTGCACACATTCAGCTCGATGACGTCCCTCAAACTCTTGATCCAGCAAAGTGTCGAGGAAGTAGATGAGTTCTATCAACACGACGGCATGGTGATGGTGATGGTGATGTGATCTATGTAGGGCTTCGCCTAAGCACTACGAGAATATGACTAGAGGCATAAACTATGGAGGGGGGCGCCGCACACGGCTAACAATTGTTGGTGTGTGTTCTAGCGGTGCCCCCCACATATATATAGGTTGGAGGGGAGGAGAGGCAGCCAAGGGGGCACCCCAAGTAGGAGGAATCCTACTTGGGGTCCTCCCCAATTCGGCCTCCCCCCTTTTCCTTTTGATCGGAGGGGGAAAAGGGAAGGGAGAAGAGAGAAAGGAAGGGGGGCGAACGCCCCTTTTTCCTTTTCCAATTCGGCCAGCTTCCATAGGGGGGGCGCGCCACCCCTTGTGGGCTGGTGTGCTCCCCTCTCATGGCCCATATCTTTCCCCCGGGGGTTCCGGTAACCCCCCGGTACTCCGGTATATACCCGATACTACCCGGAACACTTCCCGTGTCCGAATATGTAGCGACCCGATCCCAATGGACCGTAGTATCTGTGCTTAAGTGTCATCCCTGGATTGGTATTGCTGACACACACAGTACTCGAGGATTTATTGCAGAGTTCAATCACACACTTATTACATCGAGTGTCTCAAAAAGAGTACTTATTACAATAATATGGCTGAAGGCCATCCAAAATAAGATAACTACGAAAGCGTCGAAGGTAAACGAGTCCATCCAACTCCACGGCAAAACTGAGTGCATGACAATGACCTATCGCACCTTACTCTTCGTCTGAAAACTCTGCAACATGATACATTGCAGCCATGTAGGTCAGCACATGGAATATGCTGGCAAAATAACACTATAGAGCAATGAACAAATAACATCTATAACTACATGCATATATGGCTGGTGGAGGCTCTAAGTTTAAAGTTTGCACAAAGCTAATTTTCCCTACAACAAAGGAATAGATTTTTATTATAAAGTTTATGACATTATTGAGAAGGTACCTCCAACTCAAATCCCAAAATAGTATTAATAACCCAATAAATTTATTAAGCAAAGTGATGAGATCAAACAATAATTCAAGTACCAGATACTCAAGATGTCCATAACCGGGGACATGGCTAACCGTGTTTAGTTTGTACACTCTGCAGAGGTTTGCACACTTTTCCCCACAAGACTTGATCTCTTCCGTTGGATTTCTCACACTACATGATGTTTGAGAAACAGATGATCAAGACACAGTCTTTCCGAAGAGGTCCCCTTAACCGATAGATAGGCCGGTAGACCTACAATCCCCTACATCTTCTAGCCCATCATGGAAAGGATTCCCACAACTTACTCAACTATGCTAGAGCCCATAATGGCATGTGGCTGCACACGGAAGTGTCTAGCATGAATAATCTTATGATCCCTTTGATCCTAGGTGGCATTCCATCGGATGATCACACGGGTTCCCCGGGATCTCCTAGGATAACACTGGATTCCCCAGGTGCCCACAACCAATCCACCCAGATGCGTATTAAAGTAGCCACCTTAAGTTTCCCTTAGTTAAATATAACTCTCACATCTTTCATGAATCTCACAAACCAATCCACGTCTACGAGCATAGCAAAGCAGTATAAGCATAACGTTCAATACCCGGGGTATGATAAAAGACAATAGGTTCCTACCTCATCAACTTCTTAACCACACCCACATGTTACCAATCCTACTCATGCAATGTTTGAGGGTTGAGACTAATGCATAAAAACTAGGTAATAAAGGGATATGATCAAAGTGTTACTTGCCTTGCTGACGATCGGAAAACCCTAGAGATTCGTAGTAGCATGCCTCACACTCCGGAAACTCTATCATGAACAAACAATAGCATACATAAGCACTCAAGCATAATATGCAAAGGTAAAAACCAAAATAAAAGATATAAACAGAAAGTTCAAGTGAAGAGCTTCGATTTTCAAAAAGAATCAATCAAATCAGAGTTACGAAACACAAACTATGATAAAAAAAGTTCAAATTCAAATCTTCTTGAAACCAAATTTTAAATTTTAAAAATCATGTTCAAGTTGTTTATCTGGACAGAGGGAAACAAGATGAAGATTTTGGCGTTGGTTTCATTGGATTTGGATAAACGAGCAAAAAGTAGTGAGGGTTTAAAGATCAGGGACTAATCTGTAAGAAAACTAATCGCGGATAGGTCCCTGGCCAGCAATAAATCTAAAAATAAAAATATAACGAACGAACGTTCCCTAACAGAACCTAACGAACGAAAACGTTCACTAATTAATTCGTAGGCACTGGAGATCACCTATGGATGACAATCTCTGTGTTATCTGCAATGAGCTAGTCTATGAGGATAGGTTGCACTTGTTTTTTAACTGTAAGTTCAGTCGCAGAGTATGGAATTATATTTCCATTGACTGGTCCAGGGGCTCTGAAATTCAGCAATGTATTCAGCATGCAAGATCAAGGTTTAAGCATCCCTTCTTCTTTGAAGTTATGCTCACTGCAGCTTGGAATATATGGATCCTCAGGAATGGCAGGACTTTCACAGGAGAAAATGCAACTTTTGCTGCTTGGAGATGTAATTTTGTACATGAGCTTACTCTTCTAGCTCATAGAATGAGAGTAAATATTAGGGACAAGTTGTATGCTTGGATTAACTCCCTAACTTAGCTATAGGTAGGTAGTTAGATTCTGTTTTTTCTTCCTTTTATTTCCTGCTTTCTTCTCTAGCTTGTACAGTTGCTACTTCTTTATTTAATAAAGGGCTGTGGAGCTTTGCTCTACGGTAAATATTCAAAAAAACGTTCACTAATAGATCTAAACAAATGATCATTCGCTAATTAACCTAACTAGAAAAATAAACTGATCTAACGAAAAAAAAACCAAAAACTAAAAAAACCGGGGCGGTTTACGGCGGTTTTACCGATTCGCAAAATAAACCGGCGGCGACGGATCTTATCGAGCTCCGGCAAGGGCGGCGTTGCTCCGGTGAGGGGCGGTGCGGCGACGGCGGCTGCGACGGCGGGCGGTGGAGGCGCAGCGCAGCAGGCGCCGGGCGGCGCGGCTGTGGCGGCGTTGTCGTCGGCGGCGGCTGCTGGCGCTGCTGCTGCTGCGGGGCGGGGCGGATGATGTAGGAGAGGGGCGGGGGGCGGCCTTATAAAGAGGGGGTCGGGGGGCTCCGACTTGGGGCAGGGGCTACACGGGCGCGTGGCGGCGCCGGACTCCGGTGAGTCTGCCTCGGGCACGGCTCGGGGAAGGCGGCGGCACGACGGGCGGGCTGGGCCTTCGGCCCAGTTCGGTCCGGAACTCTTTTTTCTAAATAAATAAATTTCACCGTGAAGAAAATCCCAAATAAAATAAAATAAGAATCCTAAAATTTCAGAAATAATTTTCGCCGTCCTCTCCTAATATTTAGGATAAAATAAACATTTTTCTGGCCTAAATGCAATTTTTTTAAAATGCATATTTCCCCCTAATTTAACCGAATAAAATTTCAAATAAAATTCAAACAAAATATATTTTTATTCAAAATTAAATTTCCATTATTTCCTTGCTTTTTGAAGAAGTCATATTATCTTCTCTCATTATTTTATTTATTTTGAAATAATTGGAAAAATAATTTTAAATAAAAATCACTTTGATCCAATATGCCAATTTTGAAAATTCAAAAATGGATTTTTACGGAAACCTCCAACTCTCTCAAATGGTCCTTGAGTTGCTTAAGGTCTCTAGGATCAAAATGTCCAAATAAATCAAGTTCAAAATGCTCAAATCATGGATGCATATGATGACCTAATGATTAACATCCAAACTGAAAATTGGTATGTTACAGAATATAATCATCCTATATATCAATATTTACCTCTCGACCATTTCGAGACTCCTCGTCATGTCCGTGATCTCATCCGGGACTCTGAACAACATTCGATCACAAAATAACATAACTCATATAACACTAACTTGTCATCGAATGTTAAGCGTGCAGACCCTATGGGTGCGAGAACTATGTAGACATGACCGAGACACCTCTCCGGTCAATATCCAAAAGCAAAACCTGGATGCTCATATTAGCTCCTACATATTCTATGAAGATCTTTACCGGTCGATCCGTTATGACAACATATGTAATTCCCTTTCTCATCGGTATGTTACTTGCCCGAGATTCGATCGTCGGTATCTTCATACCTAGTTCAATTTACCGGCAAGTCTCTTTACTTGTTCCGTAATACATCATCCCGCAACTAACTCATTAGTCACTTTGCTTGCAAGGCTTCTTATGATGTGCATTACTGAGAGGGCCCGAAGATACCTCTTCGATACTTGGAGTGACAAATCCTAATCTCGATCTATGCCAACCCAACAAACACCTTAGGAGATACCTGTAGAGCATCTTTATAATCACCCATTTACATTGTGACATTTGATAGTACACAAAGGTATTCCTCCGGTATCCGGGAGTTGCATATTCTCATAGTCGAAGGACTATGTATTTGACATGAAGAATGCAATAGCAATAAAACTGAACGATCAATATGCTAAGCTAACGGATGGGTCTTGTCCATCACATCATTCTCCTAATGATGTGATCCCATTTATCAAATGACAACTCACCATGGTTAGGAAACTCTACCATGTTTGATTAATGAGCTAGTCTAGTAGAGGCATACTAGGGACACTGTGTTTTGTCTATGTATCCACACATGTATCAAGTTTCTGGTTAATACAATTCTAGCACGAATAATAAACATTTATCATGATATAAGGAAATATAAAATAACAACTTTATTATTGCCTCTAGGGCATATTTCCTTCACTACCGCCGACACGCCGGAGCAGGCCGGTCACTGATAACCCACAAGTATATGGGATCATGACAGTCTTTGAGGGTAGTATTTCACCCAAATTTATTGATTCAACACAAGGGAAGCCAAAGAATATTTACAAGTATTAGTAGTTGAGTTATCAATTCAGCCACACCTGGAGAACTAAATATCTGCAGCAAAGTGTTTAGTAGCACAGTAATATGATAGTTTGATAGCAGTGGTAACAGTCGCAACAGTAACGGTAACAGTAACAGTAGTAGTTTGTAGTGATTGTAGCAGCAGCAATAATGAAAGTAACTTAGAAAAGATCAATATGTGAAAAGCGTAGCCACTGGAACAGTGATGGGTAATTGTGTTGGCTAATATTCATCATATAATAGTCACAACCTAGAGCGATACACAATAGCTCCAATTTATCAATGTAATGTAGGCATGTATGTCGTATATAGTCATATGTGCTTATAATAAGAACTTGCATGACATCTTTTGTCCTCCCCCCATGGCAGCGGGGTCCATAAGGAAATCTAAGGGATATTAAAGGCCTCCTTTGAAGAAAGATCCAAAACAAAGTATTAACACGCAGTGAATACATGAACTCCTCATACTACGGTAATCACCCGAAACAATCCCAATTATTATCACATTGGGGTATGCAGATCATAACGCATAACAGGTGCATACAACTTGCAAGATAGGATCAAGAACTCAAATATATTCATGAAAACAGGTTCAGATCTGAAATCATCGCGCTCGGGCCCTAGTGACAAGCATGAAAAGTCATAGCAACATCAATCTCAGAACATAGTGGATACTAGGGATCAAGCCCTAACAAATTGACTCGATTACATGACAAATCTCATCCACCTCCATCACCATCCACAAGCCTACGAAGGAATTAATCACTCCAGACGGTGAGCATCATGAAATTGGTCATGAAGAATGGTTGGTCATGATGATGGCAATGAATCCTCGTCTCCGGAGCCCGAATGGACTCCAAATCAACCCTCCGATGAAAAACAGGAGGTGGCGGCGGCTCCGTATCATAAAACAAAACGCGATAAAACTTCTTCTTATATTTTTTTCTCAGGATAAAGGAATTTATAGGCTGAGATTAGGGTCAGCGGAGCCATGTGGGCTCCACAAGGTAACATGGCGCGCCCAGGTCGCGCCCTATTGCCTCGTGGGCAACTGGTGGGCCCCCTCCAGTGGATCTTCGCTCTAGTATTTTTTATATGCTCCATAAAAAATATCCAAAAAATTTCGTCCAATTCTGGGAACTTTTATTTCTGCACAAAAAACAACACCATGGTAGTTCTGCTGAAAACAGCGTCAGTCCGAGTTAGTTTCATTCAAATCGTGCAAATTAGAGTCCAAAAAAGAGCAGAAGTGTTTGGAAAAGTAGATACAATGGAGATGTATCAGTCACCAACACGCTAGAGCAGGCTGCTCACCGTCATGGCGTAGGTACGCGCGTGCGCGCAAAAACACCCCACACCCTCCTCCACTGTCGCCCATGGTTGCGCCATGACCCTACACATTGAAGGAAATATGCCCTAGAGGCAATAATAAAGTTGTTATTTATATTTCCTTATATCATGATAAATGTTTATTATTCATGCTAGAATTGTATTAACCGGAAACTTAGTACATGTGTGAATACATAGACAAACAGAGTGTCACTAGTATGCCTCTACTTGACTAGCTCGTTAATCAAAGATGGTTAAGTTTCCTAACCATAGACATGAGTTGCCATTTGATGAACGGGATCATATCATTAGAGAATGATGTGATTGACTTGACCCATCTGTTAGCTTAGCACTATGATCGTTTAGTTTATTGCTATTGCTTTCTTCATGACTTATACATGTTCCTATGACTATGAGATTATGCAACTCCCGATATTGGAGGAACACTTAGTGTGCTATCAAATGTCACAACGTAACTGGGTGACTATAAAGATGCTCTAAGGTGTTTCCAATGGTGTTTGTTGAGTTGGCATAGATCGAGATTAGGATTTGTCACTCCGTGTATCGAAGAGGTATCTCTGGGCCCTCTCGGTAATGCACATCACTATAAGCCTTGCAAGCAATGTGACTAATGAGTTAGTTGCGGGATGTTGCATTATGGAACGAGTAAAGAGACTTGTCGGTAACGAGATTGAACTAGGTATTGAGATACCGACGATCGAATCTCGGGCAAGTAACATACCGATGACAAAGGGAACAACGTATGTTGTTATGCAGTTTGACCAATAAAGATCCTTGTAGAATATGTAGGAACCAATATGAGCATCTAGGTTCTGCTACTGTTTATTTACCGGAGATGAGTCTCGGCCATGTCTACATAGTTCTCGAACCCGTAGGGTCCGCACGCTTAACATTCGATGATGATCGATTGATATTATGAGTTTATGTGTTTTGATGTACCGAAGATAGTTCGGATCCCTAGATGTGATCATGGACATGACGAGGAGTCTCAAAATGGTCGAGACATAAAGATTGATATATTGGACGATGTTATTCGGACACCGGATGAGTTTCGGGGTCACCGGATAAATATCGGAGTGCCGGGGGGTTATCGAAAACCCCGGGGGAACTAATGGGCCAACATGGGCCTTGTGTGTGAGAGAGAGGAGAGGGCCCTAGGGCAGGCCGCGCGCCCCCCTTGAGGAGTCCTAATTGGACTAGGAGGGGGCGGCGCCCCTCCCTTTCCTTCTCCCTCTCTCCCTCTCCTTCCTCCCCCTCTCTTCCCTTGTTGGAAACCTACTAGGAATAGGATTCCTATTCCTATTAGGAATCCTACTTGGGGGCGTGCCCCATGAGGGCCGGCCGGCCTCCCCCTTGCCCCTTTATATACGGGGGTAGGGGGGCACCCTATAACACACAATTTGATAGTTGTCTTAGTCGTGTACGGTGCCCCCTCTACAAATTTCCACCTCGGTCATATCGTTGTAGTGCTTAGGAGAAGCCCTGCATCGGGAACTTCATCATCATCGTTATCACGCCGTCGTGCTGACGAAACTCATTCTCGGCCTCAACTAGATCAAGAGTACGAGGGATGTCACCGAGCTAAACGTGTGCAGATCGTGGAGGTGCCGTGCGTTCGGTAATTGATCGGTTGGATCGCGAAGACCTTCGACTACATCAACCGCGTTACTTAACGCTTCCACTTTCGGTCTACGAGGGTACATTGACACACTCTCCCCTCTTGTTGCTATGCATCTCCTAGATAGATCTTGCATGATCGTAAGAATTTTTTTGAAATACTACTGCGTTCCCCAACAGTGGCATCCGAGCCAGGTCTATGCGTAGATGTTATATGCACGAGTAGAACACAAAGGAGTTGTGGGCGTGGGTATATACATATTGCTTGCCGTCACTAGTTGATTCTTGATTCAGCGGTATTGTTGGATGAAGCGGCTCAGACCGACATTACGCGTATGCTTACGCGAGACTGTTCTATCGACGTGGTTCGCACACAGGTGGCTAGTGGGTGTCTGTTTCTCCAACTTTAGTTGAATCGATTTCAATGAACAGGGTTCTTTCTAAAGATCAAAAAGCAATCACTATACTACATTGTGGTTTTCATGCGTAGGTAAGAACGGTTCTTGCTAGAAGCCCATAGCAGCCATGTAAAACTTGCAACAACAAAGTAGAGGACGTCTAACTTGTTTTTGCAGGGCATGTTGTGATGTGATATAGTCAAGAAGTGATTATATAAATTGTTGTATGAGATTATCATGTTTTGTAACATAGTTATCGGCAACTGGCAGGAGCCATATGGTTGTCGCTTTATTGGATGAAATGCAATCGCCATGTAATTGCTTTACTTTATCACTCAGCGGTAGCGATAGTCATGGAAGCAATAGTTGGCAAGACGACAACGATGCTTCGATGGAGATCAAGGTGTCAAGCCGGTGACGATGGTGATCATGACGGTGCTTTGGAGATGGAGTTCAAAAGGCACAAGATGATGATGGCCATATCATGTCACTTATTTGATTGCAAGTGATGTTTATCCTTTATGCATCTTATTTTGCTTAGTATGGCGGTAGCATTATAAGATGATCTCTCACTAAATTTCAAGGTACAAGTGTTCTCCCTGAGTATGCACCATTGCTACAGTTTGTCGTGCCAAGACACCACGTGATGATCGGGTATGATAAGCTCTACGTTCACATACAATGGGTGCAAGCCAGTTTTGCACAAGCAGAATACCCAGGTTAAACTTGACGAGCCTAGCATATGTAGATATGGCCTCGGAACACTGAGACCGAAAGGTCGAGCGTGAATCATATAGTAGATATGATCAACATAGTGATGTTCACCATCGAAAACTACTCCATCTCACGTGATGATCGGACATGGTTTAGTTGATATGGATCATGTGGTCACTTAGATGATTAGAGGGATGTCTATCTAAGTGGGAGTTGTTAAGTAATATGATTAAATTGAACTTTAATTTATCATGAACTTAGTGCCTGATAGTATTTTGCATGTCTATGTTGTTGTAGATAAATGGCCCATGCTGTTGTTTCGTTGAATTTTAATGCGTTCCTAGAGAAAGCTAAGTTGAAAGATGATGGTAGCAATTACACGGACTGGGTCCGTAACTTGAGGATTATCCTCATTGCTGCAGAGAAGAATTACGTCCTGGAAGCACCGCTGGGTGACAAGCCTGCTGTAGATGCTGCTGACGACATTGAGAACGTCTGGCAAAGCAAAGATGATGACTACTCGATAGTTTAGTGTGCCATGCTTTACGGCTTAGAACTGAGACTTCAACGATGTTTTGAACGTCATGGAGCATATGAGATGTTCCAAGAGTTGAAGTTAATATTTCAAGCAAATGCCCGGATTGAGAGATATGAAGTCTCCAATAAGTTCTACAACTGCAAAATGGAGGAGAATAGTTCTGTCAGTGAACATATACTCAGAATGTCTAGGTACCACAACCACTTGACTCAGCTGGGATTTAATCTTCCTGATGATAGTGTCATAGACAGAGTTCTTCAATCACTCCCACCAAGCTACAAGAGCTTCATGATGAACTATAATATGCAAGGGATGTATAAGACAATTCCCGAGCTCTTCTCAATGATAAAGGCTGCAGAGGTAGAAATCAAGAAGGGGCATCAAGTGTTGATGGTCAACAAGACCACCAGTTTCAAGAAGAAGGGCAAAGGGAAGAAGGGGAACTTCAAGAAGAACAGCAAGCAAGTTGCCACTTAAGTGAAGAAGCCCAAGTCTGGACCTAAGCCTGAGATTGAGTGCTTCTACTACAAAGGGACTGGTCACTCGAAGCGGAAATGCCCCAAGTATTTGGCGGATAAGAATGATGGCAAAGTGAAAGGTATATTTGATATACATGTTATTGATGTGTACCTTTCTAATGCTCGCAGTAGCGCGTGGGTATTTGATACTGGTTCTGTTGCTAATATTTGCAACTCGAAACAGGGGCTACGGATTAAGCGAAGATTGGCTAAGGACGAGGTGACGATGCGCGTGGGAAATGGTTCCAAAGTCGATGTGATCGCCGTCGGCACCTACCTCTACATCTACCTTCGAGATTAGTTTTTGACCGGAATAATTGTTATTTGGTGCCAGTGTTAAGCATGAACATTATATCTGGATCTTGTTTGATGTGAGACAGTTATTCATTTAAATCAGCGAATAATGGTTGTTCTATTTATATGAGTAATATATTTTATTGTCATGCACCCTTGATGAGTGGTCTGTTTTTACAAAATCTTGATAATAGTGATACACATATTCATAGTATTGAAGCCAAAAGATATAAGTTTAATAATGATAGTGCAACTTATTTCTGGCACTGCCGTTTAGGTCATATGGGTGTAAAGCACATGAAGAAACTCCATGCTGATAGACTTTTGGAATCACTTGATTATGAATCACTCGATGCTTGCGATCCATGCCTCATGGGCAAGATGACTAAGACTCTGTTCTCCGCAACAATGGAATGAGCAACAGACTTATTGGAAATAATACATACTGATGTATGCGGTCCGATGAGTGTTGATGCTCGTGGCCGGTATCGTTATTTTCTGACCTTCACAGATGATTTGAGCAGATATGGGTATATCTACTTGATGAAACATGAGTTTGAAACATTTGAAAAGTTCAAAGAATTTCAGGGTGAAGTGGAAAATCATCGTAACAAGAAAAATAAAGTTTCTACGATCTGATCGTGGAGGAGAATATTTGAGTTACGAGTTTGGTCTTCATTTGAAACAATGCAGAATAGTTTCGCAACTCATGCCACCTGGAACACCACATCGTAATGGTGTGCCCGAACGTCGTAACCACACTTTATTATATATGGTGTGATCTATGATGTCTCTTACTGATTTACCGCTATCGTTTTGGGGTTATGCTTTAGAGATGGCTGCATTCATGTTAAATAGGGAACCATTGAAATCCATTGAGACGACACCTTATGAACTATGGTTTGGCAAGAAACTAAAGTTGTCGTTTCTTAAAGTTTGGGGCTGCAATGCTTATGTGAAAAAGCTTCAACCTGATAAGCTTGAACCCAAATCGGAGAAATGTGTCTTCATAGGATACCCAAATGAGACTATTTGGTACACCTTCTATCACAGATCCGAAGGCAAGATATTCGTTGTTAAGAATGGGTCCTTTCTAGAGAAGGAGTTTCTCTTGAAAGAAGTGAGTGGGAGGAAAGTATAACTTGATGAGGTAATTGTACCTACTCCCTTATTGGAAAGTAGTCCATCACAGCAATCAGTTCCTGTGATTCCTACACCAACTAGTGAGGATGCTAATGATGATGATCATGAAACTTCTGATCAAGTTACTACCGAACCTCGTAGGTCAACCAGAGTAAGATCCGCACCAGAGTGGTACGGTAATCCTATTCTGGAAGTCATGTTACTTGACCATGACGAACATACGAACTATGAGGAAGCGATGATGAGCCCAGATTCCGCAAAATGGCTTGAGGCTATGAAATATGAGATGGGATCCATTTATGAGAACAAAGTGTGGACTTTGGTTGACTTGCCCGTTGAGCGGCAAGCCATAGAGAATAAATGGATCTTCAAGAAGAAGACTAACACTGACGGTAATGTTACTGTCTACAAAGCTCGACTTGTTGCGAAAGGTTTTTGTCGGCGTTCTGGGAACGGGGGTCCCCAGACTTGCCTGCCTACGACCCACGGTGTGGCTCCACCAGTGGCCCTGTACAGCCCATCTTCACCAGCAAACACTCAAGACCCTCGCGAGGGGCCAAGCCTCGCGAGGCGGATGACGCAAGACCTCCTCAGGGGCAGCCTCACCAGGCTAGCTCACGAGGGGCGGAGAGATCAAGGCAAGGGAAACCTCACGAGGTTTGTGTGACGCAAGCCATGACGACCGGCGCCAGGCGGGCGCCAGCGCACGTAGTGTCCTCGTTTCCTCTTTTGTGCTAAAGAGGCAAGCGCAGGCGAGGAGTCCCGAGGCATCAGCCTAAGGTTTCCATATCGGTGCAACAAGACCAAGACCAGCATGACAACAGGACGGAGGTCACCATGGAGCCCAAGACGGCGTCACCACCAGAGCCTTTGGCAGACTACTTTTGTCAGCATAGCTTGTACTAGTTGCCCCCCCTTCAAATTGGCCGTTTTGGGATCCCTTCCCGCCTAATATTTGGGAAGAGGACCCGGACCTCTCTATATATAGGACTAGCCACCACCGTAGGGGGGACATCTGATCATACCTGGGACCAGATCCATTACACCACCACACTCACCCAGCACAAGAGAACCTCTCCCCAGGAGGATGTTCTTCCCTTGTAACTGTTCATCCTCAGCCCAAGAGGCATCCACCACACCACACTGGAGTAGGGTATTACACCACATCCGTGGCCCGAACCAGTATAAACTCTTGTGTCTCTTGTTCTTTGGGTTCGTCGAGCTAGGCCGTAAGATCGAGGTGTGTGCGAACTAGAGGGGGGAGAGATCTTCGTGCGCACCCCAGTGTTCAAACCTCAAGGGTTTTGCCGGAACCTGAAATCTGACATTTGGCGCACCAGGTAGGGGTACGCCGAAACTTGCCCCCGACAGCCTCACCGCTCCGACCGGCTCTCATGGACGCTGCCGCTTCTCCTACTGGATCAACGGGTTCCCCCACAACGTCGTCGAGCTGCGAGCCTTCACCCCCGCCTTGCGGCGAGTGCGATGGCCGCACAAGTTCAAGCCGGAGATGCCGCCCCGTTACGATGGTGCGGCGGACCCGACGGCCTTTCTGCTGGTATACGAGGAGGCCGTCCTGGAGGCCCGGGGCGATGATAAATTCATGGCCAACTGGCTCGCAATGGCCCTCGCTGGTGTGCCACGCGCCTGGCTCCTCCATTTGCCAGAATCTTCTGGGGCCTCCTCGGAGGAGCTGCGTGACCTGTTCATCGCGTGCTTTGGGGGACCAACACCCCCCTTCGTCGCGGCTCTCCTTGGTGGCTCGCAAGCGCTTCCCTCGGACCATCATACCAAGCCGTTCTTTTGCCAGATCGGCGCTGCCTCCGTGCGGCAGGGGGCTCCCCGGGGTTGGGTGGCTCCCAAGGCCGACCCGACCTTCGACTCGGGGGATCACCCAGTCACCACCGTCGGCTCGGGCGTGCTTCCGATGCTTTGCACTCACACCATCTACAGCATAGCTGTCACCAAGACCCTCATTGACGGCAGCGTTGGCCTCAACGTGCTCTCCGTGGAGGCTTTTAGGCTCCTTCATGTACCACTTGAGCGGCTCCGCCCCAGCAAGCCCTTCTCTAGAGTCGGCGGCGGCTCCTCCAACCCCCGGGGGCAGATCCGTCTCCCCGTGACCTCATGAAGATGCCAGGGAGCAAGGGCTTCCTCACCATGGCCAGGGACACCAAGGAAGCCTTGGCGGCCCTCAAACTCGCCTTCAGGGCCACGGCGGTAACTTGCCCGACCGACAAGGCCGTGCCCAGGACCAAGGGGGCTGCGCCGACCAAGAAGAAGCAGCTATTCACCCAAGTTCAAGCCAAGACGAAGCAGATACCGGTCTATAGGGACGGAGCCTCTGGCGCCACCTTTACTATATGCGCCAACCTTGCCCCAGATCAAGAAAGGGAGTTGGTGGATTTCTTGTGGGCAGACAAGGAAGTATTCGCCTGGGAGCCCAAGCAGCTAGTTGGGGTCCCGAGAGGAGTGATTGAGCATCATCTGAGGGTATGCCCCAACGTGCGTCCTGTGAAGCAGAGGGTGAGGCGACAGTCCATGAAGAAGTAGTCTTTCATCGTTCAGGAAACCCGCAAGCTGGAGGCAGCAGGTGTCATCCGCGAAGTCTGGTACCCAGGGTGGATGGCGAACCCGGTCGTCGTGCCGAAGAAAGGAGGGAAGGAGCACATGTGTGTCGACTTCACCAACCTCAACAAGGCTTGCCCTCAAGACCCATTCCCGTTGTCGTGCATCGACCAGATTGTCGACTCCACCGCCGAGTGTGATCTACTATGTTTCCTGGATGAGTTCTCGGGCTACCATCAGATCAAGATGGCGGTGGAAGATGTGGAGAAAACGGCTTTCTTGACCCCGTGCGGGGTATACTGCTACACTTGCATGCCATTCGAACAGTGCAATGAAGGAGCGACCTTCCAGCGGCTGATGCACATCGCCTTGGGGTGGCAGCTCAGGAGAAACGCTGAGGCCTACGTGGACGACATTGTGGTGAAGTCTTGGGAGGAAAGAACTTTGATTCAGGACCTGGAGGAAACCTTCGTGAGCTTGCGCCAGGTGGACTTGCGGCTCAACCCGGAGAAGTTCGTGTTTTGTGTTCCTTCCGGCAAGCTGCTGGGCTTCCTCGTGTCTCACAGGGGGATCGAGGCCAACCCGGAGAAGGTCAAGGCAATCAAAGACATGAGCCCACCACAAAACCTCACGGAGATACAGAAGGTTGCAGGCTGCATGACTTCGCTAGGGCGCTTTGTCTCCAAGTTGGGGGAGCATTCCTTGCCGTTCTTTAAGCTGATGAAGAAGAAGGTTCCGTTCATGTGGACCCCCGAGGCCGACCTGGCGTTTCAAGACCTCAAGAGATACTTAACCAGCCCGCCGGTGATGGTGGCACCACGTCCTCTCAAGCCCTTAGTACTCTACCCGTCTGCCACACCCCACTCCGCTAGCGCGGCGCTGGTGGCCCTCAGAGAGGAACCCCAGGTCAAGGGCCCGCCAAATAGAGCCGCCAAGCCGGCTGAGGCAGCACAACACCAAAGTGATGCTCCTAAGACAACGGCTGCCTCGGCTGGCCATCGAGCCTCTGAAGCTGGGGACCCACAGGAAACGTCTCAGCCCCCGGGAGCCAAAAACTCTGTCGACTCTCCCGCCCATATCGAGCACCCAGTGTACTTCGTCAGCACAATACTACGAGATGCGAGAGCACGATACCTCACGCCTCAGAAGCTCTTGCTCGCGCTCCTGGTGGCCTCACGCTAGCTGCGCCACTACTTCCAGGGTCACCCCATCAAGGTCGTCTCAGCTTACCCATTGCAGAGAGTGCTCAGGAGCCTGATACGTCTCCATCGTATCTACTTTTCCAAACACTTTTGCCCTTGTTTTGGACTCTAACTTGCATGATTTGAATGGAACTAACCCGGACTGACGTTGTTTTCAGCAGAATTGCCATGGTGTTATTTTTGTATAATCATCCACAAATTCAAACCATGAGTAGGGCAATTACGTATCATTAATTTCATCCTCTCCCAAGCTTGTGCAACATGTTCATGATCAAGTTGCTTAAAATTCATAATATCATTTCTAAGAGAGATGATCTTAGCGGGAGGAAAGTACTTAGAGATATTCCATGAATCAATACAATTTTTAGGCAAAGACGAAAACCAAGCTTTAGCACGATCTCTAAGAAAAAAAAGGAAATAGCTTAAATTTAACAATATCATTATCAACATCTTTCTTATTTTGCATGTCACACAAATCAACGAAGCTATTCAGATGGGTAGCGGCATCTTCACTAGGAAGGCCGGAAAATGGATCTTTCATGACAAGATTCAGCAAGGCAGTGTTAATTTCACAAGATTCAGCATTGGTAAGAGGAGCAATCAGAGTGCTAATAAAAATCATTGTTGTTGGTATTGGTAAAGTCACACAATTTAGTATTATCTAGGGCCATCATGACAAGCAAGCAATCCAACACACAAGCAAACAAGAAGCGGGCAAAAAGAGGCAAATAGAGAAAGAGAAGGAGGATAGAGAGAGGCGAATAAAATGGCAAGGGTGAAGTGGGGGAGAGGAAAACGAGAGGCAAATGGAAAATAATGTAATGCGGGAGATAAGGGTTTGTGATGGGTACTTGGTATGTTGACTTTTGCGTAGACCTCCCCGACAACGGCGCCGAAAATCCTTCTTGCTACCTCTTGAGCACTTGCGTTGGTTTTCCCTTGAAGAGGAAAGGGTGATGCAGCAGAGTAGCATAAGTATTTCCCTCAGTTTTTGAGAACTAAGGTATCAATCAAGTAGGAGGCTACGCGCGAGTCCCTCGCACCTGCACAAAACAAATAAATCCTCGCAACCAACGCGATAAGGGGTTGTCAATCCCTACACGGTCACTTACGAGAGTGAGATCTGATAGATATGATAAGATAATATTTTTGGTATTTTTATGATAAAGATGCAAAGTAAAATAAAAGGCAAAGTAAAAAAGCAAAGTATTGGAAATTTAATATGATGAAGATATACTCGGGGGCCATAGGTTCCACTAGTGGCTTCTCTCGAGAGCATAAGTATTTTACGGTGGGTGAACGAATTACTGTTGAGCAATTGACAGAATTGAGCATAGTTATGAGAATATCTAGGTATGATCATGTATATAGGCATCACGTCCGAGACAAGTACACCGACTCCTGCCTGCATCTACTACTATTACTCCACACATCGAGCGCTATCCAGCATGCATCTAGAGTATTAAGTTCATAAGAATAGAGTAACGCCTTAAGCAAGATGACATGATGTAGAGGGAGAAACTCATGCAATATGATGAAAACCCCATCTTGTTATCCTCGATGGGAACAATACAATACGTGCCTTGCTGCCCCTACTATCACTGGGAAAGGACACCGCAAGATTGAACCCAAAGCTAAGCACTTCTCCCATTGCAAGAAAGATCAATCTAGTAGGCCAAACCAAACTGATAATTCGAAGAGACTTGCAAAGATAACCAATCATACATAAAAGAATTCAGAGGAGATTCAAATATTGTTCATAGATAAACTTGATCATAAACGCACAATTCATCGGTCTCAACAAACACACCGCAAAAAGAAGATTACATCGAATAGATCTCCACAAGAGAGGGGGAGAACTTTGTATTGAGATCCAAAAAGAGAGAAGAAGCCATCTAGCTAATAACTATGGACCTGTAGGTCTGAGGTAAACTACACACACTTCATCGGAGAGGCTATGGTGTTGATGTAGAAGCCCTCCGTGATCGATGCCCCCTCCGGCGGAGCTCCGGAACAGGCCCCAAGATGGGATCTCGTGGATATAGAAAGTTACGGTGGTGGAATTAGGGTTTTGGCTCCGTATCTGATCATTTGGGGGTACGCAGGTATATATAGGAGGAAGAAGTACATCGGTGGAGCAACAGGGGGCTCACGAGGGTGGAGGGTGCGCCTGGGGGTAGGCGCGCCCCTACCTCGTGGCCTCCCTTTTGGTTGCTTGACATAGGGTGCAAGTCTCCTGGGTCTTGTTCGGTGAGAAAATCACGTTCCCGAAGGTTTCATTCCATTTGGACTCCGTTTGATATTCCTTTTCTTCGAAACCCTAAAATAGGCAAAAAAACAACAATTCTGGGTTGGGCTTCCGGTTAATAGGTTGGGCATCCGGTTCAAAGGCCGATTTATTATATCAGTGAGGTTCTTATTGAGTCCAAACAGAGATATCCACATTGGCAGAAGCTTGTATATGGGGTGTTCTTGGCAAGCTGGAAGCTTAAGCATTATTTTTTGGGTCATCCCATCACTGTGGTCAGTTCTGCTCTTTTGGGAGACATCATCCAAAACAGAGAAGCAACTGGCCGGGTTGCCATGTGGGCTATTGAGCTTGGACCTCATGGGTTGAAGTATGTGCCTCGCACGGCTGTAAAATCTCAGGCATTGGTGGATTTCATCAATGATTGGACAGAGTTGCAGATGCCCGAGGAAAAGCCGAATAACACATATTGGACGATTCACTTTGATGGGTCCAGGCAATTAGAGGGCTCGGGGGCTGGAGTTATTCTAGCTTCCCCTCGAGGTGATAAATTTTGTCATGTTCTCCATTTGATGTTTCCTTGTACTAACAATGCAGCTGAGTATGAAGCTTTGCTTCATGGCTTTCGGATGGTTAGGGAAATGAATTTAAGCCGGGTTAAATGCTTCGGTGATTCAGACTTGGTAGCTCAGCAAGTCTCTGGTACTTGGGATTCTAAGGATCCACTCATGGCGTCTTATCGACGAGAGGTGGATATCATCGCTGGTCACTTTAAGGGTTATCAAGTGGATCACATTGATCGAAGGAAAAATGAAGTGGCGGATGCCTTAAGCCGGTTAGGTTCTCAACGTAAACCGGTGCCGCCTAATGTATTTCTTGACGTCTTGCATAACCCATCGGTCAAGTTATCTATGGAGGAGGATTTAGCTATTCCTGACCCGGAAGCTTAGTTGGTGGCATCTCTGCACATGATCCCGGATTGGACAGTTCCTTATTTGGCTTACATGACCCGAAGCGAGTTACCTGAGGATGAAACTTTAGCCAGGCAGATAGCTCGGCGGTCTAAATCAATGACAATTGTTAATGGAGACTTACATCACCGCAGTGTTACATGGGCATTTCAATGTTGTGTTTCTCCAGAAGAGGGCTGTGAGATCTTACGAGAGATCCATGAAGGAGATTGTGGTCATCATGCCGGTTCAAAATCCCTTGTGGCTAAAGCTTTCCGTCATGGGTTCTATTGGTTAACAGCTCATGCCGATGCGGAGGACCTTGTCAGTAGGTGTGATGGATGTCAAAAATTTGCAAGACGAGCTCATGTGCCGACTCAAGAATTGAGGATGATTCCAATTACTTGGCTCTTTGTAGTCTGGGGGCTTGATATGGTTGGACCTTTTAAAAGATCCAAGGATAAGAAGACGCACCTATTGGTGGCGGTTGACAAGTTCACTAAATGGGTAGAGGCGGAGCCGGTTAGTAAGTGTGACGCAGCGGCAGCGGTTCAATTCATGAAGAAGGTGATTTTCCGTTTTGGCTTTCCACACAGCATTATAACAGATAATGGCACTAATCTTTCTAAATGTGCTATGGAGGATTTTTGTCAGCGAGAGCATATCCGGCTCGATGTATCATCAGTGGCTCACCCTCAATTTAATGGTCAAGCTGAGAGAGAAAATCAGGAGATCTTGAAGGGTAACAAGCCCCGGCTTATGGTCCCCTTGCAGAGGACGTCGGGTTGTTGGGTAGAGGAGTTACCTTCCGTGTTATGGAGCATCAACACCACCCCAAATAGATATACGGTCTACACACCTTTTTTCATGGTTTATGGAGCAGAGGCAGTTCTTCCTAGTGACATCCGTCATGACTCGCCTTGTGTGGCGGCTTATGTTGAAACTGACAATGAAAAAGAACGTCAAGATGCGCTGGATCTGTTGGATGAGGAGCATGATATAGCAGCAGCTCGTTTGGCGATTTATCAGCAAGACTTACGTCGTTATCATGAGGACGAATTTCCTTCAAGCAAGCAGCAAAATCTTCTTGATCAAAAGGAGTCCCGTCTTCCTTAAAGCTGGGGTACCCCTTGGCTACATCCGCCGGGTCTAGCTCTGGCACCCAGGCTTTGGAGCGGCTTAGAGCAGTTAGGGCTCCGACTCTCACACAGGAACGCTTGACTTCTTGAAACCTGGCGGGTAAGATGGATAGCTTCTTCAAGACATCACTCAATAGGGTTGGTCCTTGGTTAGCTGGGGAAATAATGGCAAGAGCCCGTTGAGCTCCAGTATACAGTTGCTCCACAAGGGTGTTAACCGCCTTGAGCTTTATCAAGCTGTTTTGACTCAGATTGCTGCTCCCTGGACCTATGAGGTATTTCCAAAAGGTTAAGCAGGCGGCTCACATTATGGTGATCAAAATAGAATTTCAGTAAATAATATAGTGACTCACCGAAGATTGCAGAGACCATCTGAGACACACGGTTCTTTAAACCGGTGAGTTCAGCGGTAACTTCCTTGAGAGCCGCCTCGGTCGTTTCAGCATGCTGTGTTAGCGAAGTTTTTTCGTCGGCCCAAGATTTTTTCTCTACATTAAAACTGGTCTTCAGTTTCTCTGCTTCAGATATGATCAACTGGAGTTTGGATTCAGTCTTCTTTGTCTCAGTTTCTTGAGCCGCCAGCCGGGTTTTCACATCAGCCAGTTGAGAATCCAAGTCAGTTATGGCGGTCTGCAGACACGCATAGATGTGTCAAAGTTTATTCCAATAGAGGTCATAATGATTAAAGTCCCAAGCACTTTGCAAAGCAACACCACTCGACACTTGGGGGCTAATTGTGACGCCCCGAGACTGACACGCCAGGTGTCTTCCAGTTATTCATTGTTGTTGCCTTGTCATTTGCTTGCGTGTCGCATCTTGCCATGTCATCATCCGCATTGCATCTGCATGTTTTCAAAACTTGCATCCGTCCGGGTCTCCTAGTTCTTTCCGTCGTCCATTCTGAGCCCGTCCACACTTGCATGCGCCCGCGGCATGTTCGAAATAGTATTTTATAAGTGGCCGGAAAATGTTCTCGGAATGGGTTGAAAGTTGGCATGCGGTGTTGTTATGTTGTCAGTAGGCCGCCTGCCAAGTTTCATCGCATTCGGAGTCCGTTTGATGCCCCAACGAATAAATATAGCGGCAATAGTAGCCGGTGAAAACGTCGGACGTTTTCGGTTTCCGGAAATGGTTGCCAGGCTGCCTTCTTTCCTTTCCTCTCAGGTCAACCCATCTACACAGCCCACTAATCTTTCACCTAATCCCTCTCCACTCCGGAGCCATCCGATGGCGATCAAATGGTCCAAAACCCCCTCCAAACCCCTCCTAACCCTAACCTAGACCCCTGCCTATTTAAACTCCTTCCCTTGCCATTTTGGGCACCCCTAGCCTCTCCCTTATCCTCTAGCCGCCGCCTTGTTTTCAGCGCCGCCCCAGCCACCTTCCGCCACTTGGCACCGTCCCACAGGTCGCGCCGCCGCCTGAGCCGCCGGCTCGGCCAACCGCAGCCAACCACGTCGCCTCCCCACGCCTCCACCGCACCAGGCCCGCCGAAGCCCGCAACCAACGCACCGAGGGCCGAACTCGGGCCGAATCCCCCCCGCCGATCGTGCCCGATCAGCGCACGCTCCACCGCCGCTGATCCGGATCGGGAGAGCTCTGATCTCCCCTCCCTCGCGTCTCCGCCGCCTTGCGTCCCGCCGGCGATCACCGCTGCCACCATGTGCCCCGACCTCGCCGCCCTTCTTCTCCCCTGCCTCACTAGCTCTCTCTCTCTCTCTCTCGCAGTAAGCCTCCGCCGCCATGAATGCCGTCGCCGTGCTTGCAGACACCGTCGTTGCCGCATCACCAACCCCCTTCCCCGGCCGGATTCGGGACCCCCATCGCCGGATCTACCCTTCCCCGCCGTCTACGGGTCAGCCCTGCCAACGGAGCATCGTCCCTTGTCGCCGGTTGACCGCCGGAGTCCCGCGCCACCTCCCTGTTTCGCTCCTGATTGGGCAGGACGATGAGCGTTGCCCCTGTTGACCTCGAACATGGCTGGGCCGCAACCGCACGCCCTCGCTCTGCCGCGTGGGCCTCTACAGTGGCACCGGCCCATGGGAGAGCTTTGGTCTGCCTCCCCGCATCTCCATCCAGCCGGCCTGCGAGGCCTCTCCACAAACTGGGCCTGGCCCATGGGTGAGGCACACCCCAGCGCCCCTTTTGTTTTCCTCCTGATGGGCCAGATCTTAGATGCGGCCCGAATCATGTTTTTCTGTGGAACGAATTTAGCATTTAATCCCGAGACAGCAGTTTCACATAAAAGCCCTTGCATTTCATGCATATCATAACTCCACAACAGTGCATCACATGTAAATAACTTATATATGAAAAATGCTTAGAATTTCATCTAGTTTAATAATATGCCACTTTCATCCATGTTTAAGATGCTTAAAATGTTGTTTGACTAAATTTTGCTCATATGCCATGTTAAAATGCTTTAATTCATAACTAAATAACCGTAGCTCCAAATTTCATAAACTTTATATGTAAATGGGGTAGAAAAATGCCTAGTTTAACATGGTGGCTTTACTTTGCATGTTTAATAACTCTAAAATTGTGTTTAGGGCAGAACAGTACCATAACCAAAAATATGCATATGGGGATTTATCGAAATTGTTGTTCGTTGTTTCCGGCTCATTTAAACTTGCCTAGATAGGTAGTTTTGTTGTGCTTCACCTCTTGCCATGCTAAACAACATTTAATATTGTTGAGTACATAAATGGGAGAGAACTAAATAATTGTTGTGGTGTTTCGCCAATATGCAACTCGTTGCATATTGAGCTCCACTTAATTTGTAGGATTGCTTGTGCACTTTGCCATGCCATGCTTCATTAAACCGGACATGCATCATACTTGGTTGTGCATCATGCCATGTTTTTGTGGTGGTTGTTTACTATGTTGTTTGCTTCTTTCCGGTGTTGCTTCTTCGGGTTAGTTCCGTTAACGTCGCGTTTGTGAGGATCCGTTCGACTACGTCCATTTGTCTTCTTCATGGACTCGTTCTTCTTCCTTGCAGGATCTCAGGCAAGATGACCATACCCTCGAAATCACTTCTATCTTTGCTTGCTAGTTGCTCGCTCTATTACTATGCCACGATACCTACCACTTGCTATATCATGCCTCCCATATTGGCATGTCAAGCCTCTAACCCACCTTGTCCTAGCAAACCGTTGTTTGGCTATGTTACCGCTTTGCTCAGCCCCTCTTATAGCGTTGCTAGTTGTAGGTGTAGATGAAGTTTGTTCCATGTTGGAACATGGATTTGTTGGGATATCACAATATCTCTTATTTTAATTAATGCACCTATATACTTGGTAAAGGGTGGAAGGCTCGGCCTTATGCCTGGTGTTTTGTTCCACTCTTTCCGCCCTAGTTTCCGTCATACCGGTGTTATGTTCCTTGATTTTGCATTCCTTACGCGGTTGGGTCATAATGGGAACCCTCAACAGTTCGCCTTGAGTAAAACTCCTCCATCAAGGCCCAACCTTGGTTTTACCATTTGCCACTGATACGTCTCTGTCGTATCTATAATTTTTGATTGTTCCATGCCAATATTATTCAACTTTCATATACTTTTGGCAACTTTTTATACTATTTTTGGGACTAACATATTGATCCAGTGCCCAGTGCCAGTTCCTGTTTGTTGCATGTTTTTTGTTTCGCAGAATATCCATATCAAACGGTGTCCAAATAGGATAAAACTGATGGAGATTTTTTTTTGGAATATATATGATTTTGGGAAGAAAAATCCACGCGAGACGGTGCCCGAGGTGTCCACGAGGCAGGGGGCGCACCCGTAAGGCTGTTGATGCCCTTCTTTCGCCACAAGAAATATAATATCCGGATAGAGATTGTGTCAAAATTTCAGCTCAATCGGAGTTACGGATCTCCGGGAATATAAGAAACGGTGAAAGGGAAGAATCTAGGAACGCAGAAACAGAGAGAGACAGAGAGACAAATCCAATCTCAGAGGGGCTCTCGCCCCTCCCGTGCCATGGATGCCATGGACCAGAGGGGAAACCCTTCAACCATCTAGGGAGGAGGTCAAGGAAGAAGAAGAAGGAGGGGGGCTCTCTCCCCCTCGCTTCCGGTGGCACCGGAGTGCCACCGGGGGCCATCATCATCACCGCGATCTAGACCAACACCTCCGCCATATTTACCAACATCTCCATCACCTTCCCCCCTCTATCTACATCGGTCCACTCTCCCGTAACCCGCTGTACCCTCTACTTGAACATGGTGCTTTATGCTTCATATTATTATCTAATGATGTGTTGCCATCGTGTGATGTCTGAGTAGATTTTCGTTGTCCTATCGGTGGTTGATGAATTGCTATGATTGATTTAATTTTCTTGTGGTTATGTTGCTATCCTTTGGTGCCATCATATGATTGCGCGCGTGGATCACAGCCTAGGGTTAGCTATATGGTGATAGGACTATGTATTGGAGGGCAAGGGTGACAGAAGCTTCAGCCTAGCATAGAAATTGATGCATACGGGATTGAAGGGGGACCAATATATATTAATGCTATGGTTGGGTTTTACCTTAATGAACGTTAGTAGTTGCGGATGCTTGCTAATAGTTCCAATCATAAGTGCATAGAATTCCAAGTAAGGGATGACATGCTAGCAGTGGCCTCTCCCACATAATACTTGCTATCGGTCTAGTAAAGTAGTCAATTGCTTAGGGGAAATTTCACAACTCCTGCCACCACTTTTCCACACTTGATATATTTACTTTATTGTTTCTTTATCTAAGCAGCCCCTACTTTTTATTTACATACTCTTTATTATCTTGCAAACCTATCCAACAACACCTACAAAGTACTTCTAGTTTCATACTTGTTCTAGGTAAAGCGAACGTCAAGCATGCGTAGAGTTGTATCGGTGGTTGATAGAACTTGAGGTAATATTTGTTCTACCTTTAGCTCCTCATTGGGTTCGACACTCTTACTTATCGAAAATTGTTGCGATCCTCTGTACTTGTGGGTTATCAAGACCTTTTTCTGGCGCCGTTGCCAGGGAGCAATAGCGTGGGGTGAATATTCTCGTGTGTGCTTGTTTGCCTTATCACTAAGTAATTTTTATTTTCTGTTCTTAGCTGTTCTCTATCTTTAGTTATGGATATGGAACACGAAATACCAAAAAAATTAGGTGTCTTGCTACTCATGGAGATGGGGAACCTCGTAAAACCCTCGATGCTGGTTATGTGAAAAATATTATGTACTACTTTAATAATCCTGAGAAAACCCCATTCAATTATGTAATGGGAGTAACATTGGATCAACGTGAATACTTTAGGGATTACCTCTTGACACAAAAGGGGAACTATTATGGGATCAAATTCATATATTGAATTGGTATGCTAGGCAACTATGCTTGAGATATGATTATACTTGTTGCTCTAAGGTGAAGGCTCCACACCTTCCCTTTTCATCTGAATTTAATGATAATGAAACCTTAGCTTCTTTTGCTAATGGTATACATGATTACTATGATGTGGAACAAATAGAAGAATTTGTTGCTTTTAAGGGTGCTTATGAAATTGAATCTTTGTTTGAAAAGCATGAAGCTTATGATGATGATGTTTATAGGCCTGAAAATTTAGCTATCTTAAAATATTGCTTTTAAAATTATGAATATAATTCCTATATTAATGCGCTTATTGAGAAAGTCTCCGCTGTCCAAGAAGAGACTAATATTTTGCAGGAGTCTATGGAAGAAGAAATTGATGAAATTGTGAGCTCATTGGATGAAAAAGATGATGAGGAGAGCGAAGAACAAAAGGAGGAAGAGCGGATTAGCTACCCGTTCCCACCTCTAATGAGAGTAACTTGTCAACTCATACATTGTTTAATTTCCCTTCGTGCTTACTGAAGGATGATTTTGATGATGATTGTTATGATCCATTGATTCTTTTGAAATATCCCTTTTTGATGATGCTTGCTATGCTTGTGGCCAAGATGCCAATATGAATTATGCTTATGGAGATGAACTTGCTATAGTTCCTTATGTTAAACATGAAATTGTTGCTATTGCACCCACACATGATAGTCCTATTATCTTTTTGAATTCTCCAAACTACACTATATCGGAGAAGTTTGCTCTTATTAAGGAATATATTGATGGGTTACCTTTTACCCTTGCACATGATGATTTTGATGAATATAATATGCATGTGCTTTCTGCTCCTACTTGCAATTATTATGAGAGAGGAACTATATCTCCACCTCTCTATGTTTCCAATATGATAAAATTGCAAGAAACTGTTTATACTATGCATTGGCCTTTACTTTGTGTGCATGAATTGTTCTTTTATGACATGCCGATGCATAGGAAGAGAGTTAGACTTCGTCATTACATGATATATGTTACCTTGTGCTCACCACTAAATTACAAATCATTGTTAATTAAAATTGGCTTTGATATACCTTGGGATCCGGGTGGATCCATTACTTGAGCACTATATGCCTAGCTTAATGGCTTTAAAGAAAGCGCTGCCAGGGAGACAACCCGGAAGTTTTAGAGAGTCATTTATTTCGGTTGAGTGCTTTTATATAGTTTAAAAACAACAGAAATAAAGAGGGGAACCCAAAATTTTTTCAAAAAGGAAAGCAAAAGTGAGAAAGACAAACATTGTTGAAGTGGGAGCTAGCCTTGGACTTTGTTCATGCTCATGGAAACTTTGTGAATCTTGATTACAGAAACTTTTCAATAAAAATAATTATCCCCTTGTACAATTCCATTGTATTATAAAAATAATGTGCCAAGGTTTGCCTTTAGGATGTTTATATTTGCTTGATGGTTTGTATGGTGTAGGACAAAATCTTTGGCTGTAGTGCGTGATTTTACATTTTTTGCTGGAACGTCAAATGGTTCGGATACTTTTTGCACTGTCTTCCTATACAAATTGTTTATTTTTCCTAATTTTTGTAGAATTTTCCAAGTATCAGAAGTATGGTGAATGTTCAGATTATTACAGACTGTTCTGTTTTAGACAGATTCTGTTTTTGATGAAACTACCGATTCATATAAGTGGATTAAGCCATTAAAAAGTTATATTACAGTATAAAAAATTCAAAAACAAAATATGAATTGGTTTGCAACAGTACTTAGAGTAGTGATTTGCTTCATTATACTAATGGATCTTACCGAGTTTTCTGTTGAAGTTTTGTGTGGATGAAGTGTTCGATGATCGAGAAGGTCTTGATGTGAGAAGAAGGAAGAGAGGCAAGAGCTCAAGCTTGGGGATACCCGAGGAACCCCAAGTAAATATTCAAGGAGAGTCAAGCGTCTAAGCTTGGGGATGCCCCGGAAGGCATCCCCACTTTCTTCAACAAGTATCGGTATGTTTTCGGATTTGTTTCGTTCATGTGATATGTGCAATCTTGGAGCGTCTTTTGCATTTAGTTTTCATCTTTCTTTTATGCCCCTTGCTGGTATGAGACAGTCCTTGGTTGAGTTATAGAATTCTCATTGCACTTCACTTATATCTTTTGAGTATGGCTTTATAGAATGCTTCATGTGCTTCGCTTATATCATTTGAAGTTTGGATTGCCTGTTTCTCTTTACATAGAAAACCGCCATTTGTCGAATGCTCTTTTGCTTCACTTAGATTTGTTAGGGCACGGGCATATCTTTTGTAGAAATAATTAAACTCTCTTGCTTCACTTATATCTATTTAGAGAGATGACAGGAACTGGTCATTCACATGGTTAGTCATAAAATCCTACATAAAACTTGTAGATCACTGAATATGATATGTTTGATTCCTTGCAATAGTTTTGCGATATAAAGATGGTGATATTAGATCCATTCTAGTGGGTAGTTGTGGATTGTAGAAATACTTGTGTTGAGGTTTGTGATTCCCGTATCATGCACGTATGGTGAACCGTTATGTAACGAAGTCGGAGCATGATTTATTTATTGATTATCTTCCTTATGAGTGGCGGTCGGGGATGAGCGATGGTCTTTTCCTACCAATCTATCCCCCTAGGAGCATGCGCGTAGTACTTTGTTTCGATGACTAATAGATTTTTGCAGTAAGTATGGGAGTTCTTTATGACTAATGTTGAGTCCATGGATTATACGCACTCTCACCCTTCCACCATTGCTAGCCTCTCTAGTACCGCGCAACTTTCGACGGTACCATAAACCCACCATATACCTTCCTCAAAAGAGCCACCATACCTACCTGTTATGGCATTTCCATAGCCATTCCGAGATATATTGACATGCAACTTCCATCATCATCATATACATGACTTGAACATTCATTGTCATATTGCTTTGCATGATCGTAAGATAGCTAGCATGATGTTTTCATGGCTTGTCCATTTTTTGATGTCATTGCTACGCTAGATCATTGCACATCCCGGTACACCGCCTGAGGCATTCATATAGAGTCATATCTTTGTTCTAGTATCGAGTTGTAATATTGAGTTTTAAGTAAATAAAAGTGTGATGATCATCATTATTAGAGCATTGCCCCAGTGAGGAAAGGATGATGGAGACTATGATTCCCCCATAAGTCAGGATGAGACTCCGGACTTTACAAAAAAATAAAAGAGGCCAAAGAAGCCCAAATAAAAAAAGAGTCCAAAGAAGCCCACCAAAAAAACAAAAAAATAAAAAAACAAAAAAATGAGAGAAAAAGAGAGAAGGGGTAGTGCTACTATCTTTTTCCACACTTGTGCTTCAAAGTAGCTCCATGTTCTTCATATAGAGAGTCTCTTGAGTTATCACTTTCATATACTAGTGGGAATTTTCATTATAGAACTTGTCTTGTATATTCCGATGATGGGCTTCCTCAAATGCCCGAGGTCTTCATGAACAAGCAAGTTGGATGCACACCCACTTAGTTTCAGTTGGAGCTTTCATACACTTATAGCTCTAGTGCATCCATTGCATGGCAATCCCTACTCACTCACATTGTTATCTATTGATGGGCATCTCCATAGCCCGTTGATACGCCTAGTTGATGTGAGACTATCTTCTCCTTTTTCTCTTCTCCACCATCATATTCTATTCCACCTATAGTGCTATGTCCATGGCTCAAGCTCATGTATTGCGTGAAAGTTGAAAAGGTTTGAGAACGTCAAAAGTATGAAACAATTGCTTGGCTTGTCATCGGGGTTGTGCATGATGTGAATATTTTGTGTGGTGAAGATGGAGCATAGCCAGACTATATGATTTTGTAGGGATAACTTTCTTTGGCCTTGTTATTTTGGAAAGACATGATTGCTTTATTAGTAGGCTTGAAGTATTATTGTTTTTATGTCAAATGATAGACTATTGCTTTGAATCACTCGTGTCTTAGTATTCATGCCATGATTAGACATATGATCAAGATTATGCTAGGTAGCAGATCAAAAATTATCTTTTTTATCATTTACCTACTCGAGGATGAGCAGGAATTAAGCTTGGGGATGCTGATACATCTCCGTCGTATCTATAATTTTTGATTGTTCCATGCTAATATTATTCAACTTTCATATAATTTTGGCAACTTTTTATACTATTTTTGGGACTAACATATTGATCCAGTGCCTAGTGCCAGTTCCTGTTTGTTGCATGTTTTTGTTTCGCAGAATATCCATATCAAACGGAGTCCAAACGGGATAAAAACTGACGGAGATTTTTTTGGAATATATATGATTTTTGGGAACAAAAATCCACGCGAGACGGTGCCCGAGGTGGCCACGAGGCAGGAGGGGCGTGCCTGCCCCCCTAGGCGCGCCCCTGACCCTCGTGGGCCACCCATAAGGCGGTTGATGCCCTTCTTTCGCCGCAAGAAAGCTAATATCCGGATAGAGATCGTGTCAAAAGTTCAGCCCAATCAGAGTTACGGATCTCCGGGAATATAAGAAATGGTGAAAGGGAAGAATCTGGGAACGCAGAAACGGAGAGAGACAGAGAGACAGATCCAATCTCGGAGGGGCTCTCGCCCCTCCCGTTCCATGGAGGCCATGGAACAGAGGGGAAACCCTTCTCCCATCTAGGGAGGAGGTCAAGGAAGAAGAAGAAGGAGGGGCGCTCTCTGCCCCTCGCTTCCGGTGGCACAGGAGTGCCACCGGGGGCCATCAACATCACCGCGATCTACACCAACACCTCCGCCATCTTCACCAACATCTCCATCACCTTTCCCCCTCTATCTATAGCGGTCCACTCTCCCGCAACCCGCCGTACCCTGTACTTGAACATGCACTAAAAAAATACACTTCCGTGATGATAAGTGTTTGTCATAGTAGGTCGCGTTTTTTGTCATGCATGTACATCCATGACAAATTTATGACAGAATCAAGATAGTCATACCTGTGCTATCGTAGAAGTGTTCCATGACATCACCAAAATTATCATCACGGAAGTGTCCACTTCCATGACGATAAATCACGCGTCACAGAAGTGCTTTCGTCAAGGGTGACCGACACGTGGCATCCACCGTAACGGAACGCCGTTAAGCTATCGGTCGGGTTTTGGATCCGATAACCCGTTAACAGCCCCGACCAATGGGGATTTTCCACGTGTAAAATCATCATTGGCTAGAGGAAACACGTGTCGGCTCATCGTTGGGACAGATGTCATCCACTCATTGGACAGAAGGCACCTATGATACGTCGACACGTGGCACGACCCAATAGTGGCCCATTCCTGTGAAAAGGCCGGCCCGTTTGACTTGGTCAAAAGCTGGCGGGTCGGCCCATGGAAAGCCTGTTAACAGCCTGTTCGCATATAGCCCATTTACAGCCCGCTAACCCAAGGCCCGTTATGCCCTATCCGAATTAGGCCCAGTAGCGTCATCTGGGCCATCCAATATGATTCCAGCCCATTTTCACTTCTGGCCCATGTATAGCCCATGACGTCTTTCGGCCCATATGAGGCCCTTTGTAATTCTTGGCCCATTAGCGACCCGTGCTGAAACTGGCCCGTAATGAATAGTGTATTACTTTATAGCCATTAATGGCCCGTGGTGAAACTGGCCCGTAATGAACAGTGTATCACTTTATACCCATTAATGGCCCGTTATTCCGTTAGGCCATTTCCAGCCCAAGTTAACTTTCGGTCTTCTGAGGGCCCATTTATTCTTGGGCTCATTTGCAGCATTCGGTTACTTACGACCCGTTATTGTCATTTTCTGCTTGTGGGCCAAATTCAGCCCGTCGTTACAGTCGGACCGTTTGTGGACCGCTAGTCTGTTGGGCCATTTTCATAGCATCACCAAATACGGCCTATTAACGGCCCGTTATGGTCAGCCCATAAAACGTACGATTTCCATTAAAGGCCCGTCTACGACCCATTAAAGGCCCATACAAGACCCATAAATGAGTCGGCGGCCCATGGATCCTACGAGACGTAGAAGGCCCATGGATCCTATGAGACATAGAAGGCCCATGAATCCTACGAGACGTACAAGGCCCATGGATCCTACGAGACGTAGAAGGCCCATGGATCCTACGAGACGTAGAAGGCCCATGGATCCTACGAGACGTAGAAGGCAAATGGATCCGACGGCCCGTGAAGGGCCATGGTCGGGCGAGTTGGCCCCCGTTTTAAGGATATAGCATATTCAAAGAATTATCCTACTCAATACTATCACCTCTAAAAAGCATACACTATACAACAAAGAGATCAAGGCATAGAAAGGTAGAATAATCCTACACTATACAATAAAGAAATTACAGCCGATTATACCCACTGGGCATTATGGTTTGGCACAGGTGATAATAAACCATACACAAACTGCAAATTACATACACTGGGCAAACACAGCTCATACATCATGGACGCGCATCAACTTAACTCCATTTGAACTATAATCTCTTCAGAAAATAGGATTGGCCGAATTCAGATAGCACAAATTTTAGTCTGCAAAATCTCCAATTCCTTCATGGTTACCTCAGTGTCTTGTTTCATTTTTTGACTCCTGCATCTAATACCTGCATGTCCAGTCTCAACTTGTTGATTATACGTTGACAATCATGTACACGTTGTCTTGCCACCTCTAGTTGATGCTCGAGAACATCAACACATTCCAATTCCGATCCATAATCATTCAGTAACGGCCATGCCGCACTGCTCGCAGATCTTTGTGTTGATGTCACTTCATCCTAAAATGTTTTTGTAAGTACACATGACTAGGGCAAAAATATAGTTACAACATGAAGCGAACAAGACACTATTTTGTACTACATGGAAAAATAGGACTAAGAATAATGTTACACATCACTTTCAAAAAAATGTTACACGTCATGAAGCATAAGCAGGTGATATTTTAAAAATTATAAAAAAGATAGTCTGTATGCAGCCTGCATACAGAAATCCCTCTTAGCTCACCAGAGGAGCATGATGTTGGGGCCCAATCGAAAACACAGACAAGTTACAAATTTAGATAGCATATTGCGTATGAGTAAGCAAGCAGTTGGCCATTCTGTGCCTCAATGAAAGTCTTATGGAGCATAATGAATAGCCGAGGGTTTCATAAAAACATACTACAGAAGGCAAAACTATGCAATCATTAGCGTAGTATAAACTAGATTGTGAGCCTCATGCAATAATAGTTGGTTAATAGACTTCAAAGCTTCATGCACACTTCGGCAGAGTAATTAAATGGTAAGGCCTTTAATTATGTCAACTAATAGTGATACAAGTACCGAACATCAGGCATGATTATTTGGGCATCTCATTAACTGAGGACAAATAAAGCAATTGAAAAGAGAAAATTAACTATGCCTGAAACAAACAAGGAATTGAATTGTTGAGTTGCATACAGTGACTTACCTTAGCAGGTTGAAGAGGCTCAGCGCAGCTCCTACTTCTCTTGCAAGGCTCCTTCCTAACATCTTGTACTTGGAAATCCTCAATCTTATCTTCATTGCACCCCCTCTGCAAGGTGACACAAACTAGTTACTCATCTCCTTGGAAGATAAATATGCATACTTTCCAGTCTGTGAACACAAAAGGATGAGATTATAACAAAACAACACCACATAATGAAACATGCCGCATCTCTTGCACTTGCACACAATGAAATGAGCATTTACTATGTCTGCACTATGTAAAAACTAGGCATACCTTCGAACTAGATCTCCAGGTACTCTTGGAGAGCCTACTGTAGTGTACAGCCAAACCTTTATGTCACCTATGAGTTAGACAAGGCCCCACTACAGCAGCCCTTAGTGTTTAAATTGTTGACAAGATCTGTTAGAGTGTTAGGTCAAGAACAGCTAGTAACCAAAGCAAACAGTCCTAGTATGGCTGGCTGATGCAAACAAGCAATTGAACAGATGTGTGAGCAAATCTTACATATCAAGAAAAGAAGCAAAGAAGGAGGCTTAAAGACCATCACTTGATTGACCAGATTTAAGGGGCATTTAAACATCATGTTCAACGTATGAACTAACATAAACATTGCATATTCCAGATTCTACAATGGAATGCACATGTATTAGGTTATTCCATGTATGATGATGCCTAAATGTACATATAGCAGGCAAAAGTGATTCATCATTGCACGCACAATTGAATTGCAGGTTAAGGGCCAGTTTGATTCCGGCTTTTTAGGGCATATTGTCAAAATAAGCCATAAAAGATGTAAAGAAGTCATTTTTGAGTTATGGGCTTGAGCTTAACTAATTTCGCTTTGGAGGGGGGTGTTCCGGGTAGAACCTCACTAAAAATTGAAGGGAAGGGGAATAGTGAAATGACTCTGTTGTCTGCCTATATTAAACTCAAAATGCAACTACTGACACCCGTGTCACACCTGACCCTCAAGTAAAAACAAACACGCAAGCATTCATTGCCCTGCCCGCTTGCATCTCCTCTCCCCTTTCCTTCTACCTTGATCCCCTGCCTGCAGCACTAGGGTTCCTCCAGCGAGCCATCGCCACTGGTCCCATCTGGCCTGGTCCTCGACGATGCTATGTCCAGCTAGGCTACATGGCCGGCGGGTAGGGGCAAATCTCCCTGGCTGCTCCTCCCTCTGGCGCCGCCCCTCATTCTCATGGTCTCCAGCAGCTGCTCCACTGTGGTTCGTCCAACACACTACTTTGGTGGGCGCTGCACAACTATGGCTGATGCCACACTATGGCAGAAGGCACCTTATTCCCCCTCCCTCCACCCAGGCCATGGCCTTGAGGTGCTGTTGAAGGATGAGCTCATCCAACAAGGTGAGGATCTCCTCTGATTTTTTTGCCAAATTTTCATTCTGATCCACTATACGATGAGTTGCTATGAGCTGCTTCTGTTGCTGCTATATGATGCATTGCTATGAGCTGCTACTGCTGCTGCTATATGATGAATTGCTATGAGCTGCTGCTGCTGTATGATGAGTTGCTATGAGCTTCTGCTGCTGCTATATGATGAATTGCTATGAGCTGCTGCTGCTGCTATATGATGAGTTGCTACAAGCTGCTCCTGCTGCAGCTATATGATGAATTGCTATGAGCTGCTCCTGCTGCTACTATATGATGAATTGCTATGAGCTGCTCCTGCTGCTGCTATATGATGAATTGCTATGAGCTGCTCTTTCTGCTGCTATATGATGAATTGCTATGAGTTGCTGCTGGTATATGATGAATTGCAGACTGCTGCTGCTGTATGATGAGTTGTTATGAGCTGCTGCTGCTATATGATGCTTTCAGGTGGTGCTGCTATACGATAATAACCATCCACTTGGACCATCGAATTTCAATAAATAATTGTTCTTCATTTAAATGCGGGTCATGCGTTCTTCGTTTAAATTAGGCAATGGGATCTCTATGGAAAACATTGACCAAAGTAGATTGTGCCAAGTAGATGGTATCTTTGTATTTGCATTTTGAGCAAATAGTGATGGTCTGTTTCCTATCATATTAATTACTGCACTGGGTTCAATTTGTGATGTTTGCAAGTCAAATTAATTTCCATATGGGCAGCAAAATGAAAAAAATATAATGCAATCTAGACTTTCCGCCGATCATACCAAAGATAAGCTGAAAACGCAATGAAAAGAACTGGTTGGCTTATTACATGGAGCTTATATTCACAGGTGCTTATTTTCTTAGGATAACTCGTAATAACTGTCCCTAAGAAACTTGGCTAATAGAACTGGCATACAAATAACATGTCACGATGATTGCAATGGAGGAGTGACGTACCATAGCACACTGTATGGGCTCACCGCTGCCTCTCCTTTTTTGTGATGTTCCATGAAATCTCCACATACATCTTGTACTTTTTCATTGTGTAACCCTATCTGCAAGTTGACACGGTTAATTTTAGACATCTCTACATGATACTACATTGCATATCCCTTGCGCATATTTAAACCACCAATTAACGATTGTGTGCGTACCATAAACTAGCCATGACTCTGTATGCTGGACTAGCAGGCACTCTAAGGGAGCCTAATGTAGTGCACTGGAATTCCTACATGCCACCTACGATTTTGTGTAATGTACTGCCCCTGTTCCTAAATATATGTCTTTGTAGAGATTCCAGTATGGACCACACACAGATGTATATAGATGCATTTTTGAGTGTAGATTCACTCATTTTGCTCCGTATGTAGCCTATAGTGGAATCTCTAGAAAGACTTATATTTAGGAACGGAGGTACGAGGTAGTATCATGTATGACATCTACATATCTAATTTAGCAGCCAGTAGTAGAAATCATTGTCTGCACAAAGGGATTACTGGTCGAAAATCCTAGCAAAGCACGCTAGCAGTCACAAAACAATACAAGAGAGAGAGACACGCTTACAAGATCATAGCAATGCCTCAGTCCAGGATCTTGGTTGGCCAAGCTATTAGATCCAGAAGAAACATCGTCCTTGTAGTTTTTGCCAGCTGCATAACAGGTAACAGCGACCGGTTAGTATATTCGAAGTACATTAGGCAGGTGATGCTGGACGGGTTTAAAGGTGTCAAGTACCTAGGCCATGGCGGGTGCTTGGCATCTCTCCCGACGGTGGGAATCAGGTTAGAAACGTCGAGGGTGATGACGCTGCGCTGGCTGTCGGGGTCCGGTAAGGAGGTCTAGAACTGTCGACTATGGTTGTAGGATTGAAAGTATGTCTAGAGGGGGGAGGGATGATTAGACTACTTGACCAAATAAAAATCTATCCTTTTCCCAATTTTAGTCTTTGGCAGATTTTAGCTATCTTAGCACAAGTCAAGCAATCTTAACACAATTCAAGCAAGCATGCAAAGAGTTTATGAGCAGCGGAAAATAAAGCATGCAACTTGCAAGAATGTAAAGGGAAGGGTTTGGAGAATTCAAACGCAATTGGAGACACAGATGTTTTTGTCGTGGTTCCGATAGGTGGTGCTGTCGTACATCCACGTTGATGGAGACTTCAACCCATAGAGGGTAACGGTTGCACGAGTCCACGGAGGGCTCCACCCACAAAGGGTCCACGAAGAAGCAACCTTGTCTATCCCATCATGGACATCACCCACGAAGGACTTGCCTCACTAGCAGTAGATCTTCACGAAGTAGGCGATCTCTTTGCCCTTACAAACTCCTTGGTTCAACTCCACAATCTTTGTCGGAGGCTCCCAAGTGACACCTAGCCAATCTAGGAGACACCACTCTCCAAGAAGTAACAAATGGTGTGTTGATGATGAACTCCTTGCTCTTATGCTTCAAATGATAGTCTCCCCAACACTCAACTCTCTCTCACAGGATATGGATTTGGTGGACAGAAGATTTGAGTGGAAAGCAACTTGGGAAGGCTAGAGATCAAGATTCATATGGTAGGAATGGAATATCTTGGCCTCAACACATGAGTAGGTGGTTCTCTCTTAGAAAATGTGTATTGGAAGTGTAGGTATGTTCTGATGGCTCTCTCCATGAATGGAGAGTGGGTGGAGGGGTATATATAGCCTCCACACAAAAACTAACTGTTACACACAATTTACCAATCTCGGTGAGACCGAATTGAAAAACTTGGTCGGACCAATTTAGCAAACCTAGTGACAGTTAGGGTTTTCGGTGGCATTGAGATGCAACTCGGTAGGACCGATATGGTTAGCGTTAGGGCATAACTTAATCTCGGTGTGACCGCTTACACAAACTCGGTGAGACCAATTTTGGTAATAAGCTAACCAGAGAGTTGGTCAGGTAAACTCAGTGGGACCTTCGGTGGGACCGAAATGTTACAAAAGGGAAACAGAGAGTTTACATTGCAATCTCGGTGGGACCGATCGCTCATCTCGGTAGGACCGAAACGTTACAAAGGGAAACAGAGAGATTACAACCCCATCTCGGTGTGACCGAAATCCCTATCGGTGAGACTGATTTGCCTAGGGTTTGTGGCAGTGGCTATGATGTATGAAACTCGGTGGCGCCGGTTAGAAAGAATCGGTGGGGCCGAGTTTGACTTTTGGTTTAGGTCATATGTGGATGTGGGAAGGTAGTTGAGGGTTTTGGAGCATATCACTAAGCACTATGAAGCAAGAACCTCATTAAACAACACCTCATCCCTCCTTGATAGTATTGGCTTTTCCTATAGACTCAATGTGATCTTGGATCACTAAAATATAAAATGTAGAGTCTTGAGCTTTGAGCTTGAGCCAATCTTTTTGTCCTTAGTATTTTGAGGGGTCCACTTTCCTCATCCATGCCATTCCATTCATTGAGCTTTTCCTGAAATATTAATCTTGGAATAGCATTAGCTCAATGAGCTATATGTTGTTAGGAATTACCAAAACCACCTAGGGATAGTTGCACTTTCAAGGGTGTTTGTGGAGCGGCTCCGGTAGGGTGGACTATGGTGTGGGCAAAGCGGATCTGTGGCCGTGGACGAGGGTGTAGGTGAAGCTACTCCGGTGGTTGGGTTAAGGATGGTGTCGACGATGCGGATGTGCGGCCATGGACGGGGCGTCAGAAGCTGCTCCGGTGGTTGGGTTAAGGATGGTGTTGGCGATGCGGATCTGCGGCCGTGGACGGGGTGTCAGAAGCTGCTCCGGTGGTTGGGTTAAGGGTGGTGTCGACGATGCAGATCTGCGGCTGTGGACGGGGCGTCAGAAGCTGCTCCGGTAGGTTGGATGAGGGTGCGAGGAAGCGGATCTGAGGCCGTGGACTTGTGAGTTGGCAAAGCGGCCCCGGTAGGGTTGAGAATGGTATAGGCGAAGCTACTCCGGTAGGGTTGACGATGGTGTCGGCGAAGCGGCTCCGGTAGGGTTGAGGAAGGTGTCGGCGAAGCGGCTCCGGTAGGGTTGAGGAAGGTGTCGGCGAAGAGGATCAGAGGCCGTCGACGGGGGCGTCGGTGGGGCGGCTCTGGGGGGTGTGGACGAAGCGTCTCCGGTGGGGAGTACGAATGAGCCGCTGCAGATGCGTGGCGGTTGACGAGAGTACCGGCGAAGCAGATCCGACACCGTGGACAAGGTCGGCACTGAATGGGCTGTGGTACAGTGGTGGATGAGCAGTCTACTTGTTTCTAGGGGAGGTGGGAGGGGTAGATGTGGCCGCAGAAGTAGATCCGGCGAGGTGGACGCCGCTGGCAGTGAATGGGCTATGGTACGCCGGTGGATGAGCAGTCTAGGGTTTCGAGAGGGGAGGGGAGAAAGGGCGATGAAGTACGGACGGCGTGATGTAAGATGCTCTGGTGCTGTGGAGTTAGTCGTTTTTGCGGGAGGGGGAGAGGAAATGGGGGTGTCGTGTAGTGGGGGAACCGGAAGTTACCAAAGCAGCCCCGACCTATCATGTAGATGAGGGCGGTATTGTAACTGTTGGTCTCCGTGCACCAAGGACAAAAGGGGGATTTCACATGCTAAAGACTAAGGTGGCGGAAATTTTAGAAGGAGGCGGGAGATTTTGCCGCCCGCGGGATCGTTCGTATCCAGTTTCAACTAATTTTGGACCGTGCTAGCGGGAAGGTCATGCTAGACTGTATACATGGGGAACGCGCCAGCAGTTAATAACTGGTGTGAAGTCCACCCCAGGAAAAAAGACAATAACTCGGGATGATGCGCCGATAACTTGGACGTTCACACGGGCGCAGCCAATCGTATGGGTGTAGTGGCACGTTCACAAAAAAGGGATCAAACGCTCAACCTATGTATTTCTCGTGTAAATAGATAATTTAGTGCCATTGGTTATTTACTTTAAACATAATGCATTGACGTGTTAGTGTAGAGGCGCACAAAAAGAAATGGATATTGTAGTCAGCTACTTAAAAGTGTTACCTCATATGATTACATAGCCTCCATTTCATAAATTGTGTACCTGTTGAATTCATATATGAATATTACATATATTACTTCAAAATAGAAACTTAAATCATCCAAGACTAATGAATTTGAATGCAAGAGTAACAATGGTGCATGTACATGATAGCTACATTGGTTGTTTGAAGAAACATCACTGTAACTTTGGCATGCACAACTGAAAAGGTTTATTTAAATAGAAAAAAATGTGATATGTGAGTGTCCAATCTTTATAGCGTTGAATCGATATTGTACCTTTGGCCACGATACGAAGTAGATATTGACTTATGTTCAAGCGATGCACGTCTACGATCGCTAGATAGTGATACGTGAATGAATTGTGCAATCTCTCTCACACGCATACATATCTCATTTCCCCATGGGCATCGGAATCACACACGCACACTTCGTGTATTTCTCTCCCTCCGTCAGGGTTAAATTCGTCTTTCTACCCCGTCCTACAAGTCTCTCACATAGAAACACACACGCTCTCTATGTCTAACACGCCAACCCCTTTAATTCCGCCCACCCACAGCCATCAATGTCTCAAAGTATAATAATGTCTCTCACACATATGCTATCTACCTATCCCTTAATATAGCTAGGTATGTGTCACACAAACTCCTTCTCCCTACTAGCAAGATTCCCATGCGTTGCACGGAACATCAAGATGCATTTGTATGAGAAGTTTATCTTGTGGGAGAAAAGTATGAACGAGGGAATGCCTTATTTGCAAATGCGGAGAGGGGTGTGGGTATCTTTTTTGCAAAATTGCCATATTTTCCTTCTTGTCCGTCGGATATAAATCGGATGGCCTATATTGCAGGATGGCAGGAACACCATCATCACCAACTCTGTTTTTTATAAGAGTAGAGATATGTGAGTGTCACTGCCCCCCCACACACACCCACACTTCCCAACACCAAATGAGTAGGGTGACACCTCGATCTTGATACTAATCTATCGAATGGCTTCTCTCTCAAACACACACACACACACACACACACACACACACACTACCCGGCACCGAAGGAGTAGGGTGGCACATCGATCTTGATAATAATCTATCTACTCCTCTTTCAAACACACACACACACACTCGCTAGTTGTGCCTCTGTGCCTACCGCGCACACTCTCGATACGTCTTTCTCTCCCCCCAAGAATGACAGCAGAAGGGTGACAACTCGATCTGATCATAATCTGTCAATTGGTTTCTCTCTCAAACATTGTGTCTCGGTGCCTCGCTCGGTAGCCCCCTCGATATGTAGACTTCTCGCGCGCGCACAGCTGTAGTGACGATGACGCTAAACCCAGTGTGCCTTGTTTTTACCGGCCTCATGTGATAGTTTTCACCCTGTTTTCTGTTAATTAACAAGGCAACCTTTTCTGTGTTACTACTAGTGACTCTGTAATCATTCGGGGCAGACATAAAATATATCACTTCAACCCAATTATCGCAGCAACTATTTTAAAAGAAATTAGCTAACTGCCCGTGCGTTGCACGGAACATCAAGATGCATTTGTATGAGTACTTTACCTTGTGAGAGAAAAGGTTAAACGAGGGAAGGCCTTATTTGCGAACGTGGAGAGACGTGTGGGTATATTTTTGCAAAATTGCCATAGTTTCTTTCCTATCCGTTATATATAAATCCGACGGCCTATATTGCAGGATGGCACGCACACCATCATCACCAACTCTGTTTTCTACTCCCTCCGTCCGAAAATACTTGTCATCAAAATGGATAAAAAGAGATGTATCTAAAACTAAAATATGTCTAGATACATTTCCTTTTATCCATTTTGATGACAAGTATTTCCGGACGGAGGGAGTATTTGTCTTTTTAGAGATTTCAACAAGTGACTATGACCGGACCTTACCAACATACTCAAAAAAGTAGTCCATAATTTTGATGTTACCCTCTTTTCTTGGCGGTGCAGTGCCATCTGGATACCTCATAAATAAATCAAGGACAAATCTGACCCCTTCCTGAAAAGACATATGGAGCAAAATGAGTGAATCTACACTCTAAAATATGTCTACATACACATCCGTATGTGGTAGTCCATTTGAAATCCGAAAAAGACAAATATTTAGGAATGAATGGAGTATATATAAGAGTAGACATGGAGATATATCTCCAGCATGGTTTACAACAAAAATGTGCTGGGCTGGTTAGCGCCGGATGCTCGCAATGCGATGACATGAGTTCAAATTCTGTCTTTTAACTTTATATTTTTATATTATATATTACTCTACTTATTTAATATATACTTCTTTCGCTACTGTACTGACAGTGGAACCCACAGAGTACTTAGAATACAAGATTAAGGATGGACTTGTTTCTTTTTAACTTTCTGTACGAAGCTGTAGCCACCCTGCAAGTCACGTGTACACTGTACATGCAACTAACTTTTTATAGAGGGACAATCATACAGGCAATTAACTCAAATGGATTGGATGTCACTCTATTATTTCCAGCATAAAGAGCATCTGCAATGGCAGCCGGCAAATTTCCTCCCGCTTCCTTAAGCGGAGGACGACATCAAACGCCAGCGGCATACATTTTTACAACTCTAAGCAACCAGATGAAATTCGTGCAAACACGGACTGATTTCATATAAGCATGAAGGATTTCGTATAAAAAGCCGGATCTTCATATAAACATGATGGATTTCATTATATTTACATGAACTAAGAGGTGCCAATCCGGCTCTCTTGTATAATTAATACTCCCTCCGTCCGGAAATACTTGTCCTAGAAATGGATGTATCTAGACTTATTTTAGTTCTAAATGGCTGCCCGAAGATCCCTTTGTCTTCCTCATGTCCGCCAGACACTTGCGGGGTCGACGAAGGTCCTCGGAAGAGACGAAGTAGCAAAGAAACCACCTGAATCCGCGGTCGTTGCCTCGGCGGTGGACTTCATGGGTCCCAAGTGGCGGCGGCCTCCCGTGTTCTACTTCTCCTCGATGATGGCGGCGGACACGGAGAAGCTGACCACCGACTCGTTGCTCTCCACGCACCCGGCTTCTGTCTCTGCCTACATGGCGCTGCCGCAGGCATGGGAGGCGCGCCCACAGACACGGGAGGCGTGGCCATCGCAGACACTGGTGGCGTGGTACGACGCGGCAGCGACGACGCCCGTACCGGCGTGCTCGCCGCCGTGCCGGCATGGAGCAACTCGCCACTCCTAATCGAGCTAAACTGGAGCGGGGAGTTGCTGAACCACGCGCCTGCTTGGGGCGGCAACTGGCTCCGTCGGGCCAAGCGAGGTTGGTGAAGCACCGAGCGGCCTCGCCCATATCCGGAGGGCTCGGCGGGCCACCCAGCCGGGTAATATGCCGGAGAACGGCTCATCAGAAGCCATCGGAAGAGTGGAGAAAATGGTGAAGGAGGAGATGGGGGAGCGGCGGAGGGGTGCGATTCTTGCCCGTTGTCTGTCTGGCCTCGTGTAAATAGAGGGCGGACGGTAGGAGCTTGGCCGGCGTCTGGCCTCGTTTAAACTGAGGGCGGACGGGAGGAGCTCGGCTGGTGTTGCGTTTAATTCCGGCCCGCTCATGAACGGACATGTGGCCGGAGTAGGATTCTCGGTTTGCATGCGGGTTTAACGGAGGAGTTTAATGGAGGTGCCGGGCGTGCAACGGGCGGCGCAGTACTATTTGATTTGACAACAGTAATGAGCCGTCAAATCACAAAGGACCTCGCCTCTCGTAAAACCGACCGAGCTAGACTGCCCCGCCCTCTATCCTTTTAAAAAATGTATATACTCCACTTTTGTACAGTACTAGTATCGATGGATTGCGCCATGGAGCAAAACTTGAAATTAAAAAAAGGTGGTACATATAGAGAGGGAGTATTCGATTTGACAGCGGGCAGCACAGTTCCCAATACGGCTTTAATGCAGACGAGGGAGGGAGTAGCGGTTCCCGATATGTTGAACGGCCAATGCATCCTCCTTCAATTAATGCATGAGGGAAGTAATGGGAGGAGGTCCGGGAAAAGAGGCTGCATGATGTGAATGCAACGCAGTTTGCCCTCATATAAAGGCGCCCCCTCCATTCCAATGCATCTACCACATCGTACGCACCTAAGCAGTTGCCTAAGCACCTACACTAAGCACAAAAGAGCTCACACCAGACCCATGGCGGCGATGCGCGTGAGCGGCTGCGCCAGATGGTCCATGACGCCTACCTGCAGCATGGCGTCGAGGATCGTCTCCAGACGGTGTTGGAGACCGGCTGGTGGATGGCCGCCATCGATGCCAACTATGACTCTCAGTTGGAACAGATGATCGTTGCCACCAGCAACAAGTTCACCGTCCTCAAGAAGCTCGCGGACGACATCGCCGTACTCCTCCAGCCCGCGCGCCCGGGCTCCTCATTGCCTGCCACCCTAATCGGCCTCCATGGCCGGAACCTCTTTCAAGCACTGGTGGCCCTGGGACTGCCCACCGACACCACGAAGAATGTCCACCTGGAGGTCGCGCTCGCCGCAAGGCGCCTCGCCCTGCAAGAATTCATCGACCTACACATCCACGTGTACGAGGAAATCGTGTACATAGGTATCTACAAGGCCAGTGAGGACGCTACGATGTTGGCCTTCCTCAACCGGCTGGAAGCCTTGGATGCCTTTGCTGAGAAGCACCTCGACCTCGCCACAAAGCCGCCGCTCCTTAGACGCCGGTCGGTGGCCCGACGCACTAAGTTGAGGAGGAGGAGGTCGTACGTTCGTGGATCCATCTTTCTTCTTGCCTTCTGTAACCACCACTGCGATCGCATCATCGTGGCCTTAATTCTTATTGTGCTGTTGCATTCTCGTTCCAGTCAATACCGACATGTGCGATCCCTTTGCTTAATTATATGCATCACTGTAACTAGTAATCCATCCGTCAATTTATAAGTTGTGCTTACCTTTTCCATCAACTTCGTGCAACACGCGGGCATCTTGCTAGAAACACTAGAATATGTCTATATAATCCTCATGTGATAGTCCATTTGAAATCTCAAAAAGACAAATATTTAGGTACGGAGGGAGTAATATATTAGGAGTATATCAAAACAATAGTGATTTCTTTCAAGTTTGTGAACAAATACTACTATTCTACTACTTTGGATCCGTCGCAACGCACGGGCACATTGCTGGTAAAAGGAAAAGGCCTGCCGCGTTCGCATCGCACCCCCACACGCCGGGAATCGGGATTACAACACGGCCCGTCCGGCACGACACATAGCTTAGGGAAGGCGTGTTGCCTAGCATTTTCACTTTCGTGTGGGACCGCCCTTGAGCAAACCGACACCCCACTCACCGCCTTGTTGGAAAACAGAAACGAGGGGAAGATCTAGCTGTAGCACGGAAGCCAAGAAATTTGGTGTCAGACGGGGCTCGTTGATAGAGTAGGAGCATTCCGTACTAGTACTACTCCTACTAGTACCAAGTTTGTACTCCTAATACTATATTACTAGTACTACCACTATACAACTAGTAGGTACGTGCACGGCACAACATCGTAGGAACAAAAAAGGGGAAGATCTTGTTTTGGGTGATTTATCTTTTTTTCAATCAACATAGTATGAATAATATGATGTGGGGGGCACCCATGAAGCTTATGTGGCTTGGTTGCATGGCTACGGAAGGTTAGAGAAAAATAAATAGATAATGTGTTTAGAGTGCACTCCACTAAATAGATATACTTTGGATCCATTGCAACGGACCAGCACATCTATATCTATACCCCCTATATAGTGTGTGAAAAACTTTGAAAGTTGGTCATTGGATGAAGCCAATCCGATGGTACAAAGATGGCAAATCCGAGCACTACTGGCCGTTGGATATCATCCACCAGATTCCGCCACATGTATAATCTAGAAGAATCCATGGTTGAACTTAATTCATGACTAACTTTGCCACAACCAAGCTTAGGCAAAGTTATTAGTTCTTCAAAATGAGAGCCACAAGTTGGCAAGCCTAAGGGAATCTTGCCACATTTTTTGTGTGTATGTCATGTGGGGCCTTAGTGTGGCTTGCCTAAGATGTGGCTTGAACCAAACACTCACCTAAGTTAATCAAACTTGCCTAACCTTACATTCCACCAGATTTTGCCACATGTTAGAATCCAGAAAGCTCCACATGTAGAAGCATAATGCACAATCCACCAGAATCTCATGCGTGCAATGCACGTGTTCCTTACTAGTACTAGTTGGTAGTAGTAAGAAACAAATTCCAGTTTTGGCACGAGCTCGTACTGCGGGAGCACCACAAGGCCTGTCGCAGGAGTTACATTTCCCTCTCGGGGCCCACAGGACCAAACTTCAGTGGCTTTGTGCCCGGCCTATGAGTCAATGACATGCGGACCTTAAATGCGGCTGGCCCACATGTCATTCTCATGGTGGTGGCGTGGTTTGCGACTCACTCGTTCGAGATGAACCGGCCGGTGGTGGTGTGGCCGTGGCGAGGGTGCCACAGCTGGGCGTTGGGGCGTTACGAGGCATAGATGGCCACACCGGCAGGTACTACCTGTAGTACATAAGTACTCCAGCTGAGGATTGATGCCCGGGATGAAATGTGTCACAGCCGTTGGATGAAAATTCGATGGTGCGGGAGTACGGATCGGAGCACAGCAGCGGAGCACACAAACCGCGTCCAATCGGGTGTGTCTGTGGTAGAAAGTTGATGGTCGCCGCAGTTCAGCTGGCCCGCATGTCATGCACACAAAGGCAGAGGAGCGGTGGGGCCGAGAGGGATGAGGGGCACGTCGGGGGGATGAGGATCCCCTGACGCGAACAATCCTACCATTCTGTCACTGACATGTGGGACCCATAAGCGTGGGTCCCACCTGTCAGCGAAGGAAAGGCAGGGCAAGGCAATGATAGCCACGTCAGAGGATCCATGTCCACGTCGGGGGACGTCGTGCCATGGGTTGGAGCGGCGTCGTGGGAATCGCGTGTGGGTGTGGTAGTGGTAGAAACAAGAAACGTGATGGTCGCCGTGGTTCAACTTCCATGGACAAGCTGTCATGTCTGCTGACACATGTATATCAAAACTAGAGTGTTTATATTTCAAGCACGTGAACAAGTATTATTCTACTACTTTGGATCCATTGCAACGCATGGGCCAGCACATTGGTAGTAGTAGTGTCCATCTCTATCTCTAGAGGCCTTCCCTCGTTCATCCTTTTCTCTCACAAGATAAACTACTCATACAAATGCATCTTGATGTTCCATGGAACGCACGAGGATGTTTCCTTGGGGGTCTCTCCAGCGCGGTGTGGCCGTAGTTGCAAGTTGACACCCCTTGAGATGCCGACGTTGAGGGGCACTCGGATTTCCTCCGATGAGCAGGTAAGATGAGTTTGATCACGTAGTAAATGCATTCTAAAGACTACTTCCGTGTCCATTTCCTAATTCTCCCCCTGCCCACTCTTTCACAGGTTAGGCTCAGTGCGAGTGGAGATTGGCTTGCATATGTACGGGAGGGTACCAACATCAATTTGCACAACATTTACAACGATGACACTGTTCCCGTAGAACCTTTGTCCAACATTGGGATTAGCCATGCAACGGGCCACCGCATGAATTGGTACGATGGAACCACGGTGAGATTGAAAAATATAGCACGAACCTTGCACATGGCGGTCAAAGGCGGACCATGCTGTCTGCGGCCGATTTCTTGCCGTACGAGTAGGAAGACCCTGTGCTCCTTTCTAACTGCATCTTCGCGGTGACAAACCAGGGGACTTATTTTGTATGGGACACATCCTACGATATACTCCCTCTCTCCCAGTTTATTTGTTTTGAATCTTTTTGTTTTATAAGTTTCAAATTCAAATTTAGAGCTCCCCATCACATGTTGAGATTACAATGTCCATTAAATCATTGCGTGCATGTATAGTAAAGAAACAAATCTGGAGTTTGGCATGAGTTCGTGCTGCGGGAGCACCTCAAGCCCTGGCGCAGGAGTTACATTTCCCTCTCAGGGCCGTTGGGACTGAGCTTCAGCACCTTACTACACCTACCTTTGAGTCAATAACATGTGGACCCGATAGGTGACTGGTCCACATGTAATGCTCCCATAGGCAGAGGGGAAGTGGGGCCAAGAGGGGTGAACCGCAGGTCGGGGGACATGTGGTTTCATGGGTTCGAGCGGCGTCGTGGGAATCGCGGGTGGCTGTGGTAGAAACTTGATGCTTGCCGCACTTTTGGTGGCCCACATGTCATGCACACAAAGGCAGAGGGGCGGTGCGGCCGAGAGGGGTGAGGCGCACGTCGGGGGGCGTGGTGCCGTGGGTTGGAGAGGCGTTGTGGGAATCGCGAGATGAAACGTGATGGTCGCCGTAGTTGAACTTCCATGGACAAGCTGTCATGTCTACGGACACATGCACTGCATACCGATCATTGGAAGGAGTAGCAGAGAAAGCTATATATGCGGATAAATAGTTCCTTATAGTCAAGCGGACCCACGCTACTACTCTGTTCCAAAGACATGCACACCATCGAAATAGTCCATCTATATCAATATACACCGAGAGGGAATAATTTTTTTTACAAGAGAGGAAATAGTTCATCCATCCATAATGCCCTCCTACTGGTGCAGCTTCTTCTTCTTCTTCTTCTTCTTCTTCTTCTTCTTCTTCTTCGATGGCTGCCCCACAGAAGTATACGTCCTCCCGAGACAAGAAATCGTGAAGCTCACGTGGTATGGAGGGCGAGTGTATGATGTGGTACACCAAAACATCATCTTCGTGACACGGCTGAAGGACGGCGGCACGCTGGATCTTCCCAGGGGCACGCTCCGTGTACTCTGCGTCGAGACCGATGACCCTCGTCTCTACCTTTTCGAGGGAGTTGGATACATTGTTGATCCACTGCCGAACAACCCTTGGGTGGACGGTGACGGTGGCAACTATGTGCATCTAGCCTTCGACGAGGACATGTTGGACGCCAAAAACCCGCATCTCGATCTCTTCCGCCATTTGGAACCGCTGGAACGGAGGGATATGGTTTGGAGAATTAGAATTAGATGGCTAGTCTAACTGAAGTAGTAGATGATTATTTAAAGAGGTTAAAACAATGTGAACGCAGTGGGGTTTGGATGCAAATGAAGACAAAGGGGAGGTGAAGAAGCCGAGGAGAATCGGTTCCCGATGGAGAAGTAAATGGGAGAAGTGGCATGCATGCAGTTGATTAGACGGCTAGGTAGACTAAACAAAAAGGCTATGCAGGTAAACTGATGAGTGGTACCTGTTCATGTACGTGCCCATCCTTCCTGATAGGTGGGACCTATGCAAACAGATAAAAGAATGTGTCGTAGTTTTTTTAAGCGCGTGAGTGGGAGACACAACATTCTCTGGTTAAGGAATACTCCCTCCATTTAGGTGAGTATAAGTCACCTTATCAAAATCAGGTTTTCCCAAAACCTTTAGGTGTGGAGCATTAACTTCCTGCTCGATCCCCTCCCAGCTTCGTTAGCCAGCGTTCTCTTCCTCTACTGCCGCGTTCTACCTTTCCATTTTTCTCTTCTCAAGTGTGGAACGATCTGCATGCTGTCCTTGATGCACCAGAACGACCACTGCATGCATCGCGGCAGGGCGTTGATTGGGCATGCACGAGAATTTGGTTAGTCCTGCCTTCGGTCGCTGCGTGCTGTCGCTCAACAGTGGCATGGCGGCGCTTGACGACCAGTTTGCCGGCAAAGTGCTGATGGTAACCATCAACGGCGATCGGCTTCCCGTCTCGCCGGACGACCTTGTCAAAGCTCTTGGCATTGCGCACGACATCCAAATAAGTGACTTATTCGTCGAAGTCTGTCTGCCACCGGCTGGTTTCTTCGTCAGGTTCTGGACAACTTTCGACTGCAGTCATGTGTTCGAATCTTCCCAACGTTTGTTCTACGATGGCGCGCTGGTGAGCTTTGATCGGTGGCACCCAGGATGGGGCTCGATGCCCTCTGAGCTTGAGTTTTTAACAAAGCTTACCTTCCATGGCATGCCTCGACGTGCTTGGAACATCGAGTCCATGAACGAGCTTATCAACGACCTTGGAGGTGAGCTCGTAAGTATGTTTGTTCCTCCAGACAGCTGGGCTCTAACGGTTATGGCATGGATGAAGAAGCCGTCCACCATACCGAAGGTGATTGGTGTTGAGATACCGGTACAGGAACCGGGGTTGTACTATTCATCGCCACCAAGGCCGCTGCGGACCACGTTAGGGATGTACCTGTATCGAGTGTTCGTGCATGTCCAAGAAGTGGTCAATCCATCAATCGAAGTCCTGCCGCCGCCGCTGGTGCCAGGGTCCATCGCCGATGTCCATTACATGAGTCAATGTCAGAATTTCCCCGTGTTGCTCGGAATGATGGATGGCACAGGGCCTACTCCATCGCGGGGCGGAGGCCACTGCTTCTTTGGGAGAAGAGGCAGGGCTGGCTGCCTGGATGTGCTTTAATTTAAGGTAACAACTGAATCTTGTCAGATACTCCCTCCGTTCCTTGATATAAGGTGTATAGATTTTTGAGAAAAAGTTCAAAATATAAGGTGTATTGCGTTTCACCACTCGTTTGAATAATGTTTTAAGGGATTCGATTACATTTCCTTATATATGTCAAGCTCCTCTATTTTCTCATGTCAATTATTCAGGTGCAATCTCGCCCAAAACTTGTGAAATCCCCCCCCCCCATGTGCGTTCTTTAATTTCTGTGCCAAAAACTATACACCCTATATTTAGGAATGGAGGGAGTACTAGTTAAATCCGTGCTATGGGTGTGAAGCACTGATATGCCAACACATTTGATCGTGACCTGTTCTAATTTTGTACTTGAACTTTTTTAGAAAGGGCTGTATGTCAACTTAATGTGCCAGCAGAACTTATTGTGTTGTCTGTCTGTTTTCTTTGCACAACATTCAAGATATTTCCCCATCATTGATAAAGACGATGAACCGTTATGTACGACTTCGTTGGTTTCAACATAGCCCTTCCCGTAGCGATCCACTGCTTCCATCCTGATTGTGCCGCCTGCGTGAAATTTTTGTATGCAAGTTCAGTGTGCTATGATGTTCTATATGATTGTGTCAACGATATAAGTTTTTACTGAGCATCAGCAATGCATATGGCTGAAAGATGTATTTACGAGCATCGACCGATGGGTCTCTCTCTCTCTCTATATATATCTATCTCTCACACACGCACACACACATGCGCACATGCACAAGTGGGACCCGTTGAATAATTTATTTGCTCGAGACAGCTTTTAATTAGGTTCCACTGTAATCTAACTTTTTTCTTAAATTATTAATTGAGCTCAGTGACTTCAAAAAGTTGTACAGAAGCCTTGTTTGGGCCTTTCCGGCGTCGCTGAATGTGGGTTGAGTAACCATGTTAGGTTGTGCTGTACTACACATGCCTTTTTTTCAACATCAGCAATGCAACTGGGCCGGCAGTTGAACACAATATCCGGGTCAACTTGTTATTCTCCGCCCCGCTGGGCTGCAAACTTTCCTAGGAGGTATGCATTAGGCTTAACAAGAAAATGGACCTTAAGAAATAATAAATGGGATGTAATTATAATAACCGGACAGTTACTATCCACCAAACACGTAATTAGTTTGAAAAATATATTATTTTTGGAATTTGAAAATTTTAATTTCATTACTTGTTGCGCGCGCAATATTTCGTTGGATTTTAACGTAATACAACTTCATTTTGAATTATATTTAACCTGACTAGAAATTTCGGATAAAAATATTTCAGATCCCATCAAAATGTGGGAATTTTTTTGAATTCTATTTTGAGCGGTTGTTTGAAATTATTAATCATTGCCCTAGCTAGAAGTTGGGCTGTACTTTTAACAAACTGTAAATGGGCTGTAGTAAATTCCATTAGAATTAAAAAATGGGATGTACATTCTTACAAATGGCAAATGGGCTATATGTTCTCTGCCAAATCCGAGCTGTGGGCCTACTAAGTTGACGCGTACCAAGGGCTTTGTCAACTTAGTAAATATAAACGATTCTAGCTGTAGTGATCGTACGATGTCCATCCAACGGCTGTAGTGCTTCTTCAACCTCTGGTCTTCTTGCTCCAGCCGCCCAAAGCAGCGCCGGTCGTGTCGCGTGCTCCTCCCTTTCGTGGCCGGCTGTGATGCCGCGGAGGCCTCACCGCCCCGTACTACTCCCGCCGCTGGCCAGGCCATCCCTCTACTCACCCACACCCCCTGTTATTCTATGGCAATGACAGCCTCACACCGCAGCCGAACCAGTGAACCCTCGTACTCCTCTCCGTGCGGGCTTCCACTGCTGCGTCTTCCCCGGCTCCGCGTCGTCCCCTTCCTAGGCCTCGCCGTCGTCTAGACCACCGCCCTGGTGCTCTCGGCGCGGCGTGGTCAACATGGTCAACGACCGACTTCCATCGGAAGAGTACTGTACGTGGAGATGCTGACAGCTGGGTCCAGGCGGCTGCAAGGAAGTGCCTCCTTATTACGTGCAAAATAATTATTCCTCCACCTGACAGCAGGGACCCATCGGACGGGACACCTTATTTCGCGAAAAAAACATTTCCCCCTGACTGCTAGGACCCACCGGACGGGCCAACATATTTCGCGAAAAAAACATCCCCCCCGCTGTCAGCTCAGACCCACCAGAAGTGCCTCCTTATTACGCACAAAAAATGAATACTCCCCCTGCTAGCTGGGACCCACCATGGTGGGAGGCTGACTTGTGGGCCTACTAAGTTGACTGGGACAGTGGCCTTTGTCAACTTTAGTCAATATGAACGATTCTAGCTCCAGTGACCATACGATGTCCATCCAACGGCCGTAGTGCTTCTTCAACCTCTGGTCTTCTTGCTCCAGCCGCCCAAAGCAGCGCCGGTCATGCCGCATACTCCTGCCTCCCGTGGCCGGCTGTGCTGCCGCGGAGGCCTCACCACCCCCTACTATTCCCACTGCTGGCCAGGCCCTGCGGTGACGGCAGCCCCACACCGCAGCCGAACTAGTGAACCCTCGTACTTCTCTCCGCGCGGGCTTCCACTGCCGCGTCTTCCCTGGCTCCCCGTCGTCCCCTTCCTAGGCCTCGCCATCGTCCACCGCCCTGGTGCTCTCTGTGCGGCATGGTCAACGTGGTCAAGGAACAAGTTCCATCGGACATGGACTATACGGGGAGAGGCTGACAACTGGGTCCATGGCCGCAGCAAGGAAGTGCCTCCTTATTACGCAGAAAATAATGATTCCTCCACCTGACAGCTGGGACCCACTGGGCGGGCCACTGTATTTCGCGAAAAAAATGTTTCCCCCTGACTGCTGGGACCCACCAGCTACATCTTCGCATGCAAGGAAGTGCATCCGGGCAAAAAAAATGATTCACCCCCCTGACTGCTGGGACCCACCAGCAAAAAAAAATGATTCACCCCCCTGACTGCTGGGACCCACCTGGTCGAAGTGTACGTAGCATTGTCATTCTGGTCGCGAACGTGTACGTACATATATACTGGTGGATGTAGAGGCGCGCACGTGTCGTAGTAGAGGCGCATACGTGTCGTAGTAGAGGCACACACGTAGCATGTACACGTACGTACAACGGCCAGGGTGCAAGAAAGAAAATACGGCCACGTATGTGTACATACGAGCGGGGTCTCGAACGCCTACTCGCGCATATGTATGGCCAGGGCTCTTGTACATGGCTGGGTCGGAACGGAGAAACTGCGTCGTCGTCATGTTCATGGGGAGGCAACGGAATGCGTCGTGTTCACGGGGAGGCAATGGAATGCGTCGTGTTCATGGGGAGGCAACGGAATGCGCCGTGTTCATCGGGAGGCAACGGAACGCGTGGGAGCCAACCGGCTGGGTCGGAACGGAATGCGTGGTCGTATTCATCGGGAGGGCTTGGATGGAACAGGCGATGGGAACGAGGACTAGCGTACCACACAACGGAGGAAACAAACCTCCTACGTTCGGAACGGGGTCCTGTTGATCGGGAGGGGTCTGGCGTACCACAAAACTGAGGAAACGGACCTCCTACGGTCGAAACGCGGGTCCTGTTGATCGGGAGGGGTGTGGCGTACCGCAAAGCGGACGAAACGGACCTCCTATGGTCGAAACGGGGGTCCTGTTGATCGGGAGGGGTGTGGCGTACCGCAAAACAGATGAAACGGACTTGTGTTGGAGTGCTACGGTCAAAACAATGGTCCTGTTCATCAGGAGGGGTGTGACGTACCGCAAAACGGGACTCCACGGGATACTGTTCATCTCCACCGTCGACCTCCTCCAGCCTCCACGGGCTCCTGTTCATCCAGCCTCCACCACGCACTACTCCACCGGCTACTGTTCAACCACCCCTCCACGGGCACCCCTCCACCATCTACTGTTCATCCAGCCCTCCACACCACGGGGTCCTGTTCGACCACCCCTCCACGGGCACTCCTCCATTGTCTACTGTTCATCCAGTCCTCCACCACACCACGGGGTCCTGTTCATCCATAGGCAACGCCACCGCTCACTGTTCATCCAACCCCCCGCAACGCTCACTGTTCATCCAATCGACCGGCTTCAGTTAGCAGCAGTAGCGAAGGAATCGCTCGATCGGGTTTAGTTAATAGCCATCGATCGATCGCTCGGGTTCAGTAACGCGTAGCTTGCAGTGCAATCGCTCGGGTTTAGTTAGAGCCCAACGCCTCGCTCGGGTTCAGTAACGCGTAGCCTGCAGTGCAATCGCTCGGGTTCAGTTAGAGCCCAACGCCTCACTCGGGTTCAGTTAGAGCCAACGCCTCGCACACACGCGCGTATGTGTACGAGAGAAACACGCATTGCTCGGCCCCCGACCTCCCACCGTAACCGGGAACTCCCCGAAATTTTCCTCCCCCTCGCTTCTACCATGGTTTTTCCGTCATGGACGGCCCAAAGAATGTCATGCAGTTGCGTCTCCGGCCCGCCCAGGACAAAAAGCCCATTTTCTGTCATGATTTTTTGTCATAGAAGTAGGAGCCCACCACATCTATGATGATACCGGGTTTTGTCACATTTATCGTCATAGAAGTGTCATATGTATGACATAATTTTTTTCGTTCGGCCCAAAATATCCGGATGTGTCTTTTTTTGTAGTGATGGTGCTTTATGCTTCATATTATTATCCAATGATGTGTTGCCATCCTATGATGTCTGAGTAGATTTTCGTTGTCCTATCAGTGGTTGATGAATTGCTATGATTGATTTAATTTGCTTATGGTTATGTTGCTGTCCTTTGGTGCCCATCATATGATTGCGCGCGTGGATCACACCGTAGGGTTAGCTGTATGTTGATAGGACTACGTATTGGAGGGCAAGGGTGACAGAAGCTTCAGCCTAGCATAGAAATTGATGCATACGGGATTGAAGGGGGACCAATACATCTTAATGCTATGGTTGGGTTTTACCTTAATGAATGCTAGTAGTTGCGGATGCTTGCTAATAGTTCCAATCATAAGTGCATAGAATTCCAAGTAAGGGATGGCATGCTAGCAGTGGCCTCTCCCACATAATACTTGCTATCGGTCTAGTAAAGTAGTCAATTGCTTAGGGGCAATTTTGCAACTCCTACCACCACGTTTCCACACTCGCTATATTTACTTTATTGTTTCTTTATCTAAGCAGCCCCTACTTTTCATTTACGTACTCTTTATTATCTTGCAAACCTATCCAACAACACCTACAAAGTACTTCTAGTTTCATACTTGTTCTAGGTAAAGAGAACGTCAAGCGTGCGTAGAGTTGTATCGGTGGTCGATAGAACTTGAGGGAATATTTGTTCTACCTTTAGCTCCTCTTTGGGTTCGACACTCTTACTTATCGAAAACTGTTGCGATCCCTTATACTTCTGGGTTATCAGCCACCTAAGCCTTTTTCCCTTGGGAGTCGCGCTCCCGAGGGTCATCTTTATTTTACCCCCCAGGCCGGTGCTCCTTTGAGTGTTGATCCAAACTAGAGCCCCTTGCAGCGCCACCTCGGGGAAACTTGAGGGTTGGTTTTAGTTGTACGGATTGCTCATTCGGTGTGCCCTGAGAACGAGATATGTGCAGCTCCTACCGGGATTTGTCGGCACATTCGGGCGGCTTTGCTGGTCTTGTTTTACCATTGTCAAAATGTCTTGTAACCGGGATTCTGAGCCTGATCGGGTCTTCCTGGGAGAAGGAATATCCTTCATTGATCGTGAGAGCTTGTGATGGGCTAAGTTGGGACACCCCTGCAGGGTTTTGAACTTTCGAAAGCCGTGCCCGCGGTTATGGGTAGATGGGAATTTGTTAATGTCCGATTGTAGAAAACTTGACACTTAACTTAATTAAAATGCATCAACCGCGTGTGTAGCCGTGATGGTCTCTTCTCGGCGGGGCCCGGGAAGTGAACACGGCTTTGGAGTTATGTTTGAACATAAGTAGTTTCAGGATCACTTCTTGATCACTTCTAGTTCACGACCGTGCTTTGCTTCTCTTCTCGCTCTCATTTGCGTATGTTAGCCACCATATATGTTAGTGCTTGCTGCAGCTCCACCTCACTACCTTTTCCTACCCATAAGCTTGAATAGTCTTGATCTCGCGGGTGTGAGATTGCTGAGTCCCCGTGGCTCACAGTTACTTCCAAAACCAGATGCAGGTGCCGATGATACCAGTGCAGGTGACGCAACCCAGCTCAAGTGGGAGCTCGATGAAGATCATGTTCATTGTGTTGTTTCGTTTCCTTTCAATTAGTAGTGGAGCCCAGTTGGGGCGATCGGGGATCTAGCATTTGGGGTGGTCTTCTTTTATTTTGGTTCCGTAGTCGGACCTTGATTGTATTTTGGATGATGTAATGCTACATTCATGTATTGTGTGAAGTGGCGATTGTAAGCCAACTCTTTATCCCTTTCATATTCAATACATGGGATGTGTAAAGATTACCCGTATTGCGACATGCCTACTATGCGGTTATGCCCGACACATGGGAGATATAGTCGCATCGTGGGTGTTACAAGTTGGTATCAAAGCCTTCCCCGACTTAGGAGCCCCTGCTTGATCGAATCGTTGGTGTTGTTGAGTCTAGAACAAAATGTTTTGAGTCTTAGGATTATATATATCGGAGAGTAGGATTCTTTTTACTCCTCAGTTCCTTCGTCGCTCTGGTGAGGCCTCCTGGCGTAGAGTTTTGACTCTTCTCTTCTCAAATTTCACGATTTTTTTAGGATCACACGGGTATCTTGGAATCGTTCCGATGGTTTTGTGACGAGAACATTGTTCTTGGTGCCTCCTGACATTTAGGGGTTGTGGCAGTGTCCCGGGGAGTTGAGCTCCGAGGTGTCGTCATCACAATTTTATCATTGCAGTTCTGGAATACCTGAGTTTCGCGGACATCGAAAATCTCCTTTATGCTGTTGTTGGTGAGATAACCTCGACGCCACCCAATACCGTGGCGGGAGTTCGGGAGTATTGCCATAACTCATATAACGGATGCTTTTCAAAGGTTGAGGTAAATGATTTCCGAAGGTTTCTTGGTTATGTGTTGAAGGATGGATACAGCTGGATGTAGGAATTGTTAGTTTGGGTGAGATATTATGTTTCCCCTGTATCCCCAACACCTGATTGCATAACCAGAAAGTTTCGGGAGTTTATAAGTGGTAATTCAAGTAGCTCCTAGGATATCTTTCCAACAGATGCATGATATGAGATTGGGGTTCGACGTCTAGTGGTCCGCCTATCCACGGTTGGTTTTACAGTGGTCTCGTTGTGTCTTAAAGAGTCCTTGGCTATGCTGACTCGGGGACGCTTCGTATGTCATGTGCAGTGCCTTGTACATGATGGTGTTGTACGATCGAGCCCGTGTGGGCCCCACCACGAAAACTTCAGACGAAATCTCTATCATATGTTTGTTCCGGCTTGTTCTGCAAGCCAATCCTTTGTTTTGTTTTGAGTTGTGGTATTCGAGTTGCTTCAAAGTCAAACGTTGATTCCATACCTTTCCTAAATGGTGTTCTCATATTTCCATGAGAATACTAATCCTTCAGGATAATCGAGTTTGTCATGTGAATCCTTTTCAACCGGCGTGTTTCTCTTCAAGTGGATCCGATCATTTCAACATCCGCAAGATCACCTCTCGGCTTTCCCAACGTTGTTCATTTCATCTATCCCCAAGTTGCCTTTCTTTTCCACCCACCCACCCCCTTTTTCTTCAAGGACTCAGATTCCTGAATCAAGTATCCATCTTATTGATGGAAGTATCTCCATTTTTTTCCGTCAACGTTCTTATCCGGTGATTCTCAGGAAGATATTAGCGGAGCTTCTAGTTTATCATTCTTCATTCTTGTTTTCTTCTCCGGTGGATTTAATTCAAGCTTTGTAAATCATATCCTTTCCTCGGTTCAAATGTTTTCTCATGCCGGTGCACCTCTTAAGCATCCACCTCTTGCTATCCTTGTTTATCTGGAGTGCTGAAGATATCTCGAAGATTCGTGTTTCCACTCTGCATTCATTCAAGCTCTTTCGAGGATGTTATCTCTTTTGAGCCATTTAATTCAACCGATGCAATCACCCTTTCAATTAATCGTTCAACAGTGTATCTTTTGAGTGGGCCCTAACCCACAGGCCTTTTCCCAGGATCTTACCTAACTCTTCTAATTTTTCCCGGAGCTATCCTCAAATTTTCTCAAAGTTTGACGTAAGAATGAGTTATCATCAGCCAAATGTCTTTCTCCAAGATCTTTCAAATTCTTTTCGTTGTTGGTTCAACCTTTCTAATTTTCATTCTGGAGTGCCTCAACAAATCATGGTGGTGTTTCTCGTCGTCATTCTCACGTTTGTGAAGACCGAAGAAGAGTTTCTCTTAAATCTTGCTCCATTCTCTTCAAGATTCATGGTTCTAGCTTGATGCCATCCCCTCATAATTATTTCTGATTGTGAGAATTCTTTTCACCCATCCGAAGCAATTCAGGAGTCTTTTCAGTTTGATTCTCTGAAGCCCATCATTTCAGAAGATTTATTCATTCTCAGCTTTTAGCTATCATTCTCCAAATCTTACCGGTGCATCATTCAAGTACTCTCTAGTCAGTTCATGATCTATTCGTTCTCATGATTCAAATTCCCCCAAGTATCTTCATTCGTTCTTTAATTCTTCCCGATGTTTCTTTATCTTTTCTTCAATCGTTTTTTAATTCTTACGGTGGTTCTTCCAAGATTCTTCTTCCTTCATTTATCATATCAATGCATTCGCGCATTCCAAATTCTACCGGTGGATCGTTGAAGACCTTCTCAAGTTGCGCTATATCTATCTTCATCCTTGCTACGAGAATAAGTAGTGTGCCAAATCCGTTGCTTGTCATCAATTTAATTGGTGAAGGATACACATAACATAATTCTTATTTTTGCTTCATCCAAGTGATTGATTCATTCTTTCGGAGTTTGTTCACGTTGAGTAAATTCTCGGTTCAAGTGCTTCATACTTTTCCCGGAGTTCCAAGATCTCTCAACTATTTTACCACGAAGCTCCATCTAAATCATTGCAAGGCTCCTACCGGAGTTCCTTTCAACTTACCTTTCGTTTGATCATCCTTTTATTACCGGAGTTCTTCATGGAGGCTCTACATGGTGGCTCATCAAGGATTCTTTTCACTCTTCATTTGTTCTTCAAGTTTTTTCTCAAAGTTAAGATCTGCCAAGCTATACTCTCAAATAAACATAGTGTTAAACATGTCTTGTTTTGAGGAGTTCAAGCATTCTTCATCTTGCATTCTGAAGTTCAATTCTTTCATATCTTATCTTTTGAGGTGGTGTTATGTCATTGTTGATAATTTTCCTTTTGTGTTTCATGATTCACAAGTTTTCAAGAGTGACATATCTTAAATCCATCATTTTCAATTCATTCAGGACATCTTTTCAATCCCATCAATCTCTTCATTGGAGTTATCTTGGGTTATATTTCACCTAAACTTTCCCTAAGGATTGTTGCTATTTATGGTGTTTATATATGACTCAAGTTCTTCATTTATCCTCCCAGTGAAATAAGCTTCTCGTCTTCTTGTTGATATCAATCCAATATTTTGTTTTCCGTAGTGGCAGAATTTCGCCTCAATTTTGAGAAGTTTTCCATAAGCCCATCGCAAGTTTTTTCTTTTCGTTGTTGGTTTCCAACAACTCCGTTATAACCTTCTTGGAAGAGTGCTTTCCCAACTTATTTGTGGTAGAAGTTATCATTTTTCTTCTCCGTTCTTTTGTTCCGACAATCTACCTTCTATTCCTTCATCTGGAGGCATTGTGATGTTGCGCTTTTCTCTCATCATCTCGAATGGTGAGGATCATGTTCTTTTCATGCTTTCCATTTTACCGGAGTGTTGTGTCCTTCATTCTAGTTCTCTCATCTTATCAAGTTTTATCTCCCTTCTCAACCAGAGTGCTGTCTGAAATCTTTCTTACCCTTGTGCCATTTTTTCAATAGTTCCGGAGGCAATGTGTTATTGTTTTCGTCAAGTATCATCCCATCTCCTCAAATTCATGTTCAATTCCTTCCATTTACAGTTGGAGTGCTGGACAAATTATATCATTCTTATTCCTGCTCTACCTTGTTTAACCGGAGTGTTGTGTCTATCATTCCTCTTCTAACCGGAGTCCCATCCAAGTGCTTCCATTTTGCAAAGTTTATATTCTTTACCTTCCTTTTCCAACTGGAGTGTTGTCATAATTGATCTTTATCATTCCTTGTACATCTTGTTTCTACTGGAGTGCTTGCATGTACGTCTTGTCCATTGCAACCATTTTCTTATGTCTTTCAACCTACAAGGTTCTAGTAATGTTCCTTGTTCCTCTTTTCTAACAGAGTGTTTTCAACTTTGTGCATCTTCGTTGTAGTCTTTCGTTGAATTTGTTCAACCTCTCAAGGCTCGTGGTTTTACTCGTTTGTCAAAGAAGCAACTTAGTTTTATCTCTTCTCTTCCTCTTCCGTTTCCCTCAGGTGCCATCTTAGATGTCGGGACGAGATCTTCTTGTAGTGGTGGAGTGTTGTGACGCCCCGAGACCTACGCGCCAGGTGTCTTCCAGTTATTCGTTGTTGTTGCCTTGTCATTTTCTTGCGTGTCACATCTTGCCATGTCATCATCCGCATTGCATCTGCATGTTTTCAAAACATGCATCCGTCCGGGTCTCCCAGTTCTTTCCGTCGTCTGTTCTGAGCCCGTCCACACTTGCACGCGCCCGCGGCATGTCCGAAATTGTCACATCCCTAGCCTTAGCCTTTGCTTGACCTTGCATGATCATCATGTCATCATGTTTAAGTTTTATGAAACTCTGAAATGGGGATGATCAAGCCCTAGCACAAATGCAATTCAAATAGTTCCAAATAAAAATATTTTCAATGAACTCAAAATGCCTTTTAAAAATGTTCATCATCTCTGGTTTAAGGTGGAAGCATCTACCCAAGATGATTTGCATTTTTGCTGGACACATTTGGGCTTTGAATTAAATCCCTAGGTATTTGAATTTGGGCATTTAATCAATATAAATATTTTAAATGCTCGAATAATCCTAGAAAATTTTTTGGGCAGTCGTAAATATTTCAAATAGAGCCCAAAATATATCCCAGGATTTATGGAAATGAGTTAGTATTATTACTAATTCCAAACATATCAAATAAATAGAAAACAGAAAACTAATAGAAGGACAGAGAGAGAGTTTCCTTACCTGGTGCCCACCTGGCGGCCCAGCTTGCCTAGCCAGCCCACCAGGGGCACAGGCGTCTTCTTCCCCACGCCAGCGCACGAAGCAGCTCACTAGAGCGCGCCGACGACGCGCTGGCCACCTACTGCTTGCCGCCGAGCGGTTGGACGTGTGGCTGAACCGCCTCGACGACAACCCGAACCCGCCTAGCCCGTCTTTCCTCTCCCTCACTCTCTCCCTCGCACCTGCTCGCCATGGCCGACGCTGTCGCGTCCGCGTCGTCGTGAAACCGCGGCCACCGGCCCTCCCTAGTCCATCCAGCGTGTCCAAGAGAACCGCCTCGGCTCTGTCTTCCTCCCCGACGCCCCACGCAACCGGGGACACACCACAGCGCCTGCATCACCCTCGTCTTCTTCCTTCGGCCGCCGAGATCGCTGACGACCTTGCGCCCTCTCCGACACCTCCCCGAGCCCGCTGAGCCTCTCCTCGCATCCGCCGTGAGCTCGTCCCCCTAACCCCCTCTCTTTTGCTTCGATTGCATGCCGTAGCCGCCATCTCGCCTGTGACTGAACGCGCCGCCGCCTGTGCTCGCCGCCGACGTGCCCTCGGCCACTCAATGGCCCGGCCGTCGTGCCCCGCTTGATCCCCGCTCCGCGTAGAGCCTGTTGATGCCTCGCACACGCCGCCTCGCTCGCCGTAGCCTCGGCCCCGAGCTCACCCGAGCTCCGGCTACCGCCAAAGTCGTCGCCGGCGATGACTCCGGCCACCACAGGCCCGGCCACCACCACCATCCAACGCGCGCTGGCAAGGGCTCTCCAATGAGCCCATCCGCACAACCTCTCGTCGCCGGAAACGATCGGACGAGGACCTCCGCCGTGTCCTGCTTAGCGCCGGCGGTTAATCGCCGGTTAGCCGAAGTGGCTGTCATCAGTTTAGGGGCTAACTAACCCTCTTAATTTAAAACAAGACACTGATCAATGGGACCCGCCTTGTTTGTTTACTGGATAACCAAAATAATTAGGTTAACTAATAAAATCAGTGGACCCACGCGTTAGCATTGACCGTGCTGACATGGCCTTTGACCGGGCCCACATGTCTGTGAGCCTAGCCATCACTGTGAGGCTGACCAGTGGGACCCACTGGTCAGGTTTATCCTGGACCTGGCGTGTTGACCTGCTGATGTCACACTGATGTCATGCCGATGCAATAATCTATTTTCTGGATTTAATTTAATTTAGGAAATTCCAGAAATGCCCAAAACTTCTAAAATTCATAGAAATTAAACCGTAACTCCAAATGCAAAGATTTATATATGAAAAATGATCAGAAAAATCCAATCTATCCATCTGTACTGGTTTCATGCATGTTTAAACAAGTTAACTTGTTGTTTAGTGCAAAAACATGATAAGCACTATTTAAGATCACAAATGAGTTTGAAGTTTGAATCTTTGGTTCAAAATAGCTCAAACCCATCTGGTTGTAGTTGCATTAGCCCAACACACTCATTTTACCATGTCATGATCATGCATCATATTGTGCATTGCATTGATTGTGTTTCTTTCTCTGTTGCTGGTATTTGTCCCCTCTCGATAGACGTGGTTTCGACGATGAGTTCGATGACACCGATGAAGAGCTATAATATCTTCAGAAGTGCCAGGCAAGCAAAACCCACTTGTTCATTCCGATACAATCCCACTCTCTCGCTCCTGCTCTCTTTTACTGCATTAGGACAACAACGATTCATTTGTTACTTGCTGCGGTAGTTGAACCCCTTATCCTCTGCATGACCTGTCATTGCCATAGTAAATAGATGAAACCCACTAGCATGAGTAGGAGTTGTTTGAGCCCTGATGTGCCTAATCATTCATGCTTGTTTGTCATGCCTGCTATTACTTAGAGTTGTGTCAGGTCTGATTCATTGGGGATGAATTGGAACAGTGATGAACATGCCCTACTGTGTGTGAGCTAAGTGTGTGAACAGATTTGGTAAAGGTAGCGGTGAGAGGCCATGTAGGAGTACATGGTGGGTTGTCTCATTGAAACCGTTCTTAGGAACTGAATTCTGTGTTTGTGATCCATGAACAGCTACTACCACGCATTGGGCCCGAAACCAATGGACCCTCTCAACTTATTAACTGCCCTTGTCCTCTGTCCAGGAGTTGCAACTAGTTTCTGGTGTTTGTAGGATATGTGTTGGCGGCCGTGCGTAGTGCTGACCCTAGGGGTGGGCTATGATGCGGTAGATACAACGTGGCACGGTGTACCGGGCGCCCGTTTGGTGTCTCGGGAACCCTGCACACATCGTTTAGGGCTGTGACCGAAACTCCGGCCAGATCTCCTCGCGGATGGAACCCGAATAGGTGATAAACCTGGACTAGAGACTTGTGTGGTTAGTCAGGTCGTGGCCGACTCCCTCGCCAGGCTTCCGCTTGAAGGTTGCCGAGATACACGACGTGTACATGGTTGTAAGTGGCGAGAGCCTGTGTGAAGAAGTACACCCCTGCAGGGTTATAAATGATCTATTCGAATAGCCGTGTCCGTGGTACATGACTTCTGGGTTGCCTATAATAGTTCATAGACAAGTGGAAGTGGATACTCTAAAATGCGCAAGATAAGCGTGAGTGCTATGGATGGCGTTCTCGTAGGGAGACGGGAGCGGATCCATAGTGGTGTATTGATATGGTGAATATGTTGACTCGTGTGCGCCACCTCAAGAGAGTTGCTTGCAGTCGTAGTTCAAGTTAGCCACTGAGTCAAAGCTGGCTTGCTGCAGTTAAACTCCACCACCCCGCTTGTTGATACCGATGCATATGTAGTTAGTTCTGATGTAAGTCTTGCTGAGTACATTTGTACTCACGTTTGCTTAATTTATGTTCTTGCAGAGAGACTTCAGTCTCACTAGTAGTTCCACGTGGACTTCGGCATTGAGCTTGTTACCTCAGCTACGATCTTGTGTCCTCGGCAGGATCTGGTAGATAGTCAGGCTTCTTAGCCTTTCCCATTTGTAGATGTATGTACTCATACATGTTAAGCTTCCGCATGTGCTTTGATTTGTATGCTATGATTGTTGGGTCATGAGACCCATGTTTGTAATATCTCGCTCCTTGGAGCCTAATGAATAAATACTTGAGTTGTAGAGTTATGTTGTGATGCCATGTTGTATTTACACATATCGAGCATATTGTGTGTATGATTGAAATGCTTGGTATGTGTGGGATCCGACAATCTAGTTGTTTATCCTTGGCAGCCTCTCTTATGGGGAAATATAGTCTGGTGCTTCCATGAGCCATAGTAGTCTGCTACAGCCCGGTTCACCGGAGTCCTGCTAGCCCTGCACTACTGCTCAGGACACTTGACTGGCCGGCATGTGTTTCACTTCGTTCCTGTGTCTGTCCCTTCGGGGAAATGTCACGCGGTGACATCCGGAGTCCTTCCTAGCCTGCTACAGCCCGGGTTCTCGGAGTCCTGTTAGCCCAGTGCTACAACCCGGATTCACATGCTGCTGACCGACATGCTCAATGTGATTCATGTATGCCTATCCCCATAGGTTAGTGCCGCTTTGGGTTCACGACTAGCCATGTCGGCCCGGGTTCTCTGTCATATGGATGCTAGCGACACTATCATATACGTGAGCCAAAAGGCGCAAACGGTCCCGGGCCATGGTAAGGCGACACCTGTGGAATACCGTGCGTGAGGCCGCAAAGTGATATGAGGTGTTACTGGCTAGATCGATGTGACTTGGAATCGGGGTCCTGACAGCGTTGGTATCAGAGCCTGACTGCCTGTAGGATTGCCAAGCCAAACCGGTCGAAGTTGTGTCTAGAAATTCTTTAGTTATGTAGGGGAATTGATTGTGGGAGGGAATGTAAGGCTCTTTTACTCCTTTACCTTATGCCCTCTGATCTGAGTCATTCTCTTATCATTCAACGTGGGTTAAGGACTAGGCTCTCTTCTTCTATCAGGTTCACGTGTTACTAATCCATATACTTATAAGATTGTTGGATTTAAGCCTAGTTCAGATTGTTGGATTTAAGCCTAGTTCAGTCTCTACTACTTATGTGTGTTCATAGTTGGTCTCGGAACCTTGATATTGTGATGTTAAGTGGTTATGCCACCATTTTGCAGGATGTCTCAAATAATTTTGAGCATTTACAGCCGTTATGCTGTCCGAGTCATCCTAGGTCTCTAAATAGTCTGATGCATTTGCAAATCCTTTCTTCCCGTTCCTGATATCCTTTTGGGCCAGATTAACCATACTAATCGGTGAGTTGAGGCACTATGTTGCCTTGACATATAGGTTGGAGCTAGTATTATGACCCTAGGTGTCTTAGAGGATCACATAGTAAATCTAGCCATGTCTTGTGTTCCCAGTGTGATGATTCTGGCCATCATTCTCAAAAGCATTCCGTGATGCCATTTAGTTAGTAGGTATTCTATTCCTGGGTTTGAACCCGAGATTCACTCTAGTCACCTCCTATTGATAGTGTTTGCTCGTTCCATTAGGATATTAGTAACCTTGCGATAGTCCTCGACGTCCATGGTATTTCCTTCTTCCAAATACCATGAACCATTAAGGCAGAAGTTCTTTGAACCAAAATATCACAATCAGAGTACTCTTGAGGAGTTCTCCATTCATAATTGTGATTCTGCCAGTTCTACCTTTTTGCATGGGTTATCTGGAAGAAACCTATTGAACTTGGTTCGACATATTAATCTATGCATACACAACTCGGAAAGATATATGTCCTCTTGAGTTGTCCCTCTTCATTTATATTCCGACCATCGTCTATCAATTGATAGTCAGGAGTAATTGTGCATCCGTGTTATCAATGTTTATTATTCTCGTGGTCCGTTAAGCCATTCTATTTCAGAATGATTAGGAGAAACAAACTCCAGTACCTCATCCATATCCAGGATTGGGTCAAAGTAGTTGTGTTTTGCAGATCAAATGCCAATCCAGCTTTTGCTCTGTTCTACCCTGGAGTATTACCCCCTTTATGTCAGGATTGTCATGAGAATTGCACCCTCTCTCATGAATTCTTGACACAGTGATACTTCTTACGATCATTTTTCATTCCTCGGTCCCGTGTTGTCGCAACCGGAATGCCGGCAAGTGAACCATGATGTGTGAAATCAATACTCCTAGCAACTAGTTGCTAGGTAGCTAATGGACAATAATTTCTTTCTTAGCGTGTTGGTTATTGAATCATCATCCTAAGATTGATCGTGCTACCTAGTCCATTTCTCCTGGTGCACTCTTCGATCAATGAGTTAGGATTGTGTCAGTCCCTCGCTCTCTTGATCATATCGTCTTGCTCTGAAAAGCAAGATTGTTCCCGAGCTTAGAAACATATCGGTGGTTCGTGATTTTCTGAATATTTCCTCGAAAGTATCACCAGGTTGCCCCCTGACTGTTATGTTGAGCTCGTGATCAAGTTGGTTTCTTGTAAACCACCCCTTCTCCAAGAATCTGTGTTGGATACCCTGAGCTAGTTGGTTAAGCTAAACAACAACTTGGAGAGTTGGAAGATGAAAGCTTGTCCGGCTCAGTTCATTCGAAAGGGATATCCTTGTGTGTGTGTGTTGAATAAAGATGATATTTTCATCGATTGTTCCTCGGGATCAGTTGTTGAATCTATCGTCTTGTCCAAACCTTGATTTGAGTGTGGGCTATCATCAAGTCAAATGAGAACCAACGATGTTCATACTGTTGTCTTACTCGTGGTTGTTTCCTCGAGCATACACCGTTATATCTTTTGGGTCTGACCAATGCTATCACCTTGTTCACATAATTATGGAATTCCATCTTCACGGAAATCTGGATGACCTGTTGTTGAGCCCATCGACAATATTTTCATCTTATCCATGATTCATGTTGAACATTAAGCTAGTGTTGGAAACTTTGAAAGCATTTCTTCATGCTAGCTCATGAAGCATATGTTTGGTATAAGAAGTGACTTCCTCTAGTTCACGTGCATTTGAAGCAAGTTGCGCCATGAATTTGGGAAAGTTTGTCCCGCTTTCTCTGGAATCATCCCAAGTTAGTCATGCATACGTGCGAAGTATTCCGTGGTCTGGAGACTTGCAACCTATATGAATCCCTAGCACACCAAGCCACTGATTGATTTGTTCAAGGAGAAGAAGTTTCTTCTTAAGAACTAGACTTACGCAAGGACTTCGATATCCTTGATGATGGTTCCCCATCTGGACTCAGTAGTGTTTTATTATAAGACTACTATGTGGTCATGCTTGTCTGGGACAACGTGTTCACAGGTTTGTAGCAAAACCGGCTCATGTTTTGGAGTTTACTATCGTAGTTCATTTTCTGAGAATCTCGCAACGTCATCTCGTCGGTTTGTGTTGCAAACTTTCTTTTCCAGACATGCTGTATGAAATATCCTATTACCAACCAGATCTGAATCTCAGGCAGATATGATGGTTGAAACTTTTCCAGGATCTATGATGTAGGTCTCGACAAGGTTGATGTTCTAGCCGACACACCTAGCCGGAAGATCTGTCATTATAGTATCTTTGCCCATCTTTCCATGAGGATTTCGTGCGACTTATTATAGAAGTTGTTCCTTAGGGATCCTTGTGCACTCAGTTCCGTCGATGATTCTATAACCATTGAAACATTGGAAACACACTCGATTGTTGAGTTTTTCCCCAGTTACCAGAATCATTCCCAGCATTTGCATTCTGTTCCCAACTTGCACCTCAGTAGTAGTTGTCCAGTATCATCTTCAAAAGTGGACTTACCATGGGTCCCACCCGTCTCCGATGATAAGCAAATCATCCATTGCGTTGTCTCCAACAAGGTAGTCCACATCATTCATCCTAGTCCGAGTATGCCATTTCTTCGAGCTCTTTCAAACGATCAATTGAAAATTGCTTTAAGTTGGTATGAAGAGTTTCAATGATCTATGGATCAAAAGTAATTCTTTTTGCCACTTAAGGGAACAATCCAACGAGTCACCTTTCCCAAGGTGCCCCGTTACGGGATCATGGCAATTATTTCCTCGCCACCTTGGCACCATCCACCATCTTTCTAAGCGTGGAATTGTTGCCCACAAATCAAACCTCGTCGTTTGTTCTTCCATCCCTCTCGATGTGTTTTGTGTCTCAACTCGAGATGTTTCAACATCTCATTCCGTGAGTTGATCTTGTATAGCTCGATCTTCGAGAAGATCAATCCTAGTAAAGTTTCTTTCCGTCGTCATCGCATGGATGAAGATCTCAAAAGCGAGGATATCAAGATCAATGTATGCAACGAATCAACAACCTTATGAGGTGCAGCTTGGATCGAGAAGAATGTGATAGTTTGTGACCTCCTTTCCGCTTACCTCACGTCTTGAATCTCGGGACGAGATTCTTGTTTAGTGGGGGTGAGTTGTCACAGTCCTAGCCTTAGCCTTTGGTTGACCTTGCATGATCATCATGTCATCATGTTTAAGTGTTATGAAACTCTGAAATGGGGATGATCAAGCCCTAGCACAAATGCAATTCAAATAGTTCCAAATAAAAATATTTTCAATGAACTCAAAATGCCTATTAAAAATGTTCATCATCGCTGGTTTAAGGTGGAAGCATCTACCCAAGATGATTTGCATTTTTGCTAGACACATTTGGGCTTTGAACTAAACCCTAGGTATTTGAATTTGGGCATTTAATCAATATAAATATTTTAAATGCTCGAATAATCCTGGAAAAAATTTTGGGCAGTCTTAAATATTTCAAATAGAGCCCAAAATATATCCCAGGATTTATGGAAATGAGTTAGTATTATTACTAATTCCAAACATATCAAATAAATAGAAAACAGAAAACTAATAGAAGGACAGAGAGAGAGAGTTTCCTTACCTGGCGCCCACCTGGTGGCCCAGCTGGCCTAGATAGCCCATCAGGGGCACGGGCGTCTTCTTCCCCGCGCCAGCGCACGAAGCAGCTCGCTGGAGCGCGCCGACAATGCGCTGGCCACCTCCTGCTTGCCGCCGAGCGGTTGGACGCGTGGCTGAACCGCCTCGACGACGACCCGAACCCGCCTGGCCCGTCTTTCCTCTCCCTCACTCTCTCCCTCGCCCCTGCTCGCCATGGCCGACGCTGTCGCGTCCGCGTCGCCGTGAAACCGCGGCCACCGGCCCTCCCTAGTCCATCCAGCGTGTCCAAGAGAACCGCCTCAGCTCCGTCTTCCTCCTCGACGCCCCACGCAACCGGGGACACACCATAGAGCCTGCATCGCCCTCGTCTTCTTCCTTCGACCGCCGAGATCGCCGACGACCTTGCGCCCTCTCCGACACCTCCCTGAGCCCGCTGAGCCTCTCCTCGCATCCGCTGTGAGCTCCTCCCCCTAACCCCCATCTCTTTTGCTTCGTTTACGTGCCGTAGCCGCCATCTCGCCTGTGACCGAACGCGCCGCCGCCTGTGCTTGCCGCCGACGTGCCCTCGGCCACTCAATGGCCCGGCCGTCGTGCCCCGCTTGATCCCCGCTCCGCGTAGAGCCTGTTGATGCCTCGCACACGCCGCCTCGCTCGCCGTAGCCTCGGCCCCGAGCTCACCCGAGCTCCGGCTACCGCCAAAGTCGTCGCCGGCGATGACTCCGACCACCACAGGCCCGGCCACCACCACCGTCCGACGCGCGCTGGCAAGGGCTCTCCAATGAGCCCATCCGCACGACCTCTCGTCGCCGGAAACGATCGGACGAGGACCTCCGCCGTGTCCTGCTTAGCGCCGGCGGCTAATCGCCAGTTAGCCGAAGTGGCTGTCATCAGTTTAGGGGCTAACTAACCCTATTAATTTAAAACAAGACACTGAGCAATGGGACCTGCCTTGTTAGTTTACGGGATAACCAAAATAATTAGGTTAACTAATAAAATCAGTGGACCCACGCGTTAGCATTGACCGTGCTGACATGGCCTTTGACCGGTGGGACCCACTGGTCAGGTTTATCCTGGACCTGGCGTGTTGACCTGCTGATGTCACACTGATGTCATGCCGATGCAATAATCTATTTTCTGGATTTAATTTAATTTAGGAAATTCCAGAAATGCCCAAAACTTCTAAAATTCATAGAAATTAAACCGTAACTCCAAAAGCAAATATTTATATATGAAAAATGATCAAAAAATCCAATCTATCCATCTGTACTGGTTTCATGCATGTTTAAACAAGTTAACTTGCTGTTTAGTGCAAAAACATGATAAGCACTATTTAAGATCACAAATGAGTTTGAAGTTTGAATCTTTGTTTCAAAATAGCTCAAACCCATCTGGTTGTAGTTGCATTAGCCGAACACACTCATTTTACCATGTCATGATCATGCATCATATTGTGCATTGCATTGATTGTGTTTCTTTCTCTATTGCCGGTATTTGTCCCCTCTCGATAGACGTGGTTTCGACGATGAGTTCGATGACACCGATGAAGAGCTATAATATCTTCAGAAGTGACAGGCAAGCAAAACCCACTTGTTCATTCCAATACAATCCCAGTCTCTCACTCCTGCTCTCTTTTACTGCATTAGGACAACAACGTTTCATTTGTTACTTGCTGCGGTAGTTGAACCCCTTATCCTCTGCATGACCTGTCATTGCCATAGTAAATAGATGAAACCCACTAGCATGAGTAGGAGTTGTTTGAGCCCTGATGTGCCTACTCATTCATGCTTGTTTGTCATGCCTGCTATTACTTAGAGTTGTGTCAGGTCTGATTCATCGGGGATGAATTGGAACAGTGATGAACATGCCCTACTATGTGTGAGCTAAGTGTGTGAACAGATTTGGTAAAGGTAGCGGTGAGAGGCCATGTAGGAGTACATGGTGGGTTGTCTCATTGAAACCATTCTTAGGAACTGAGTTCTGTGTTTGTGATCCATGAACAGCTACTACCACGCATTGGGCCCGAAACCAATGGACCCTCTCAACTTATTAACTGCCCTTGTCCTCTGTCCAGGAGTTGCAACTAGTTTCTGGTGTTTGTAGGATATGTGTTGGCGGCCGTGCGTAGCGTTGACCCTAGGGGTGGGCTATGATGCGGTAGATACACCGTGGCACGGTGTACCGGGCGCCCGTTTGGTGTCTCGGGGACCCTGCACACATCGTTTAGGGCTATGAGCGAAACTCCGGCCGGATCTCCTCGCGGATGGAACCCGAATAGGCGATAAACCTGGACCTGAGACTTGTGTGGTTAGTTAGGTCATGGCCGATTCCCTCGCCAGGCTTCCGCTTGAAGGTTGCCGAGATACACGACGTGTACATGGTGGTAAGTGGCGAGAGCGTGTGTGAAGAAGTACACCCCTGCAGGGTTATAAATGATCTATTCGAATAGCCGTGTCCACGGTAAAGGACTTCTGGGTTGCCTATAATAGTTCATAGACAAGTGGAAGTGGATACTCTAAAATGCGCAAGATAAGCGTGAGTGCTATGGATGGCGTTCTCGTAGGGGGACGGGAGCGGATCCATAGTGGTGTATTGATATGGTGAATATGTGGACTCGTGTGCGCCACCTCAAGAGAGTTGCTTGCAGTCGTAGTTCAAGTTAGCCACTGAGTCAAAGCTGGCTTGCTGCAGTTAAACTCCACCACCCCCCTTGTTGATACCGATGCATATGTAGTTAGTTCTGATGTAAGTCTTGCTGAGTACAATTGTACTCACGTTTGCTTAATTTATTTTCTTGCAGAGAGACTTCAGTCTCGCTAGTAGTTCCACATGGACTTCGGCATTTAGCTTGTTACCTCAGCTACGATCTTGTGTCCTCGGCAAGATCTGGTAGATAGTCAGGCTTCTTAGCCTTTCCCATTTGTAGATGTCTGTACTCATACATGTTAAGCTTCCGCATGTGCTTTGATTTGTATGCTATGATTGTTGGGTCATGAGACCCATGTTTGTAATATCTCGCTCCTCGGAGCCTAATGAATAAATACTTGAGTTGTAGAGTTATGTTGTGATGCCATGTTGTATTTACACATATCGAGCATATTGTGTGTATGATTGAAATGCTTGGTATGTGTGGGATCCGACAATCTAGTTGTTTATCCTTGGTTTATGGGGAAATGTAGTCTGGTGCTTCCACAAGCCATAATAGTCCGCTATAGCCCGGTTCATCGGAGTCCTGCTAGCCCAGCACTACTGTTTAGGACACTTGACTGGCCAGGATGTGTTTCACTTCATTTCTGTGTCTGTCCCTTCGGGGAAATGTGACGCGGTGACATTGGGAGTCCTGCCTAGCCTGCTACAGCCCGGGTTCCAGGAGTCCTATTAGCCCAGTGCTATAGCCCAGATTCACACGCTGCTGACCGACATGCTCAATGTGATTCATGCATGCCTGTCCCCATAGGTTAGTGCCGCTTTGGGTTCACGACTAGCCATGTCGGCCCGGGTTCTCTGTCATATGGATGCTAGCGACACTATCGTATACGTGAGCCAAAAGGCGCAAACGGTCCTGAGCCATGGTAAGGCGACACCCGTGGAATACCGTGCGTGAGGCCGCAAAGTGATATGATGTGTTACTGGCTAGATCGATGTGACTTGGAATCGGGGTCCTGACAGAAATAGTATTTTATAAGTGGCTGGAAAATGTTCTAGGAATGGGTTGAAAGATGGCATGCGGTGTTGTTATGTTGTCAGTAGGCCGCCTGCCAAGTTTCATCGCATTCGGAGTCCGTTTGATGCCCCAACGAATAAATACAGCGGCAATAGTAGCCGGTCAAAACGTCGGACGTTTTCGGTCTCCGGAAACCGTTGCCGGGCTGCCTTCTTTCCTTTCCTCTCAGCCCAACCCATCTACATAGCCCACTAATCTTTCACCTAATCCCTCTCCACTCCGGAGCCATCCGATGGCGATTGAATGGTCCAAAAACCCCTCCAAACCCCCTCCTAACCCTAACCTAGACCCCCTGCCTATTTAAACTCCTTCCCTTGCCATTTTGGGCACCCTAGCCTCTCCCTTATCCTCTAGCCGCCGCCGCCTTGTTTTCAGCGCCGCCCCAGCCACCTCCCGCCACTTGGCACCGTCCCACAGGTCGCGCCGCCGCCTGAGCCGCCGGCTCGGCCAATCGCAGGCAGCCACGTCGCCTCCCCACGCCTCCACCGCACCGGGCCTGCCGAAGCCCGCAACCGACCCACCGAGGGCCGAACTCGGGCCGAATCCCCGCCGCCGCTCGTGCCCGACCAGCACGCGCTTCGCCGCCGCTGATCCCGATCGGGAGAGCTCCGATCTCCCATCCCTCGCGTCTCCGCCGCCTGGCCTCCCGCCGGCGACCACCGCTGCCACGGTGAGCCCCAACCCCGCCGCCCTTCTTCTCCCCTGCCTCACTAGCTCTCTCTCTCACAGTAAGCCTCCGCCGCCATGAATGCCACCGCCGTGCTTGCAGACGCCGTCGTTGCTGCATCACCAACCCCCTTCCCCGGTCGGATCCGGGACCCCCATCGCCGGATCTACCCTTCCCCGACGTCTACGGGTCAGCCCTGCCACCGGTGTGCCCTCCCTTGTCGCTGGTTTACCGCCGGAGTCCCGCGCCACCTCCCTATTTCGGTCCTAATCGGGCAGGACGACGAGCGCTGCCCCCGTTGACCTCGAACATGGCTGGGCCGCAACCGCACACCCTTGCTCTGCCGCGTGGGCCTCTACAGCAGCACCGCCCCACGGGAGAGCTTCGTCCTGCCTCCCCGCGTCTCCATCCAGCCGGCCTGCGAGGTCTGTCCACAAACTGGGCCTGGCCCATGGGTGAGGCACACCCCAACGCGCCTTTTGTTTTCCTCCTAATGGGCCAGATCTTAGATGCAGCGAAAATCATGTTTTTTCCGTGGAACGAATTTAGCATTTAATCCCGAGACAGCAGTTTCACATAAAAGCCCTTGCATTTCATGCATATCATAACTCCACAACAGTGCATCACATGTAAATAACTTATATATGAAAGATGCTTAGAATTACATCTAGTTTAATAATATGCCACTTTCATCCATGTTTAAGATGCTTAAAATGTTGTTTGACTAAATTTTGCTCATATGCCATGTTAAAATGCTTTAATTCATAACTAAATAACCGTAGCTCCAAATTTCATAAACTTTATATGTAAATGGGGTAGAAAAATGCCTAGTTTAACATGGTGGCTTTACTTTGCATGTTTAGTAACTCTAAAATTGTGTTTAGGGCAGAACAGTACCATAACCAAAAATATGCATATGGGGATTTACCGGAATTGTTGTTCGTTGTTTCCGGCTCATTTAAACTTGCCTAGATAGGTAGTTTTGTTGTGCTTCACCTCTTGCCATGCTAACAAACATTTAATATTGTTGAGTACATAAATGGGAGAGAACTAAATAATTGTTGTGGTGTTTCGTCAATATGCAACTCGTTGCATATTGAGCTCCACTTAATTTGTAGGATTGCTTGTGCACTTTGACATGCCATGCTTCATTAAACCGGACATGCATCATACTTGGTTGGGCATCATGCCATGTTTATATGATGGTTGTTTACTATGTTGTTTGCTTCTTTCTGGTGTTGCTTCTTCGAGTTAGTTCCGTTAACGTCGCGTTTGTGAGGATCCGTTCGACTACGTCCGTTTGTCTTCTTCATGGACTCGTTCTTCTTCCTTGCGGGATCTCAGGAAAGATGACCATACCCTTGAAATCACTTCTATCTTTGCTTGCTAGTTGCTCGCTCTATTACTATGCCGCGATACCTACCACTTGCTATATCATGCCTCCCATATTGCCATGTCAAGCCTCTAACCCACCTTGTCCTAGCAAACCGTTGTTTGGCTATGTTACCGCTTTGCTCAGCCCCTCTTATAGCATTGCTAGTTGCAGGTGTAGATGAAGTTTGTTCCATGTTGGAACATGGATTTGTTGGGATATCACAATATCTCTTATTTTAATTAACGCACCTATATACTTGGTAAAGGGTGGAAGGGTCGGCCTTATGCCTGGTGTTTCGTTCCACTCTTGCCGCCCTAGTTTCTGTCATACCGGTGTTATGTTCCTTGATTTTGCGTTCCTTATGCGGTTGGGTCATAATGGGAACCCCTTGACAGTTCGCCTTGAATAAAACTCCTCCAGCAAGGCCCAACCTTGGTTTTACCATTTTCCACCTAAGCCTTTTTCCCTTGGGAGTCGTGCTCCCGAGGGTCATCTTTATTTTACCCCCTGGGCCAGTGCTCCTCTGAGTGTTGGTCCAAACTAGAGCCCCTTGCAATGCCACCTTGGGGAAACTTGAGGGTTGGTTTTAGTTGTACGGATTGCTCATCCGGTGTGCCTTGAGAACGAGATATGTGCAGCTCCTACCGAGATTTGTCGGCACATTCGGGCGGCTTTGCTGGTCTTGTTTTACCATTGTCGAAATGTCTTGTAACCGGGATTCCGAGCCTGATCGGGTCTTGCTGGGAGAAGGAATATCCTTCGTTGATCGTGAGAGCTTGTGATGGGCTAAGTTGGGACACCCCTGCAGGGTTTTGAACTTTCGAAAGCCGTGCCCATGGTTATGGCAGATGGGAATTTGTTAATGTCCGGTTGTAGAAAACTTGACACTTAACTTAATTGAAATGCATCAACCGCGTGTGTAGCCGTGATGGTCTCTTCTCGGCGGGTCCCGGGAAGTGAACACGGCTTTGGAGTTATGTTTGAACGTAAGTAGTTTCAGGATCACTTCTTGATCACTTCTAGTTCACGACCGTGCTTTGCTTCTCTTCTCGCTCTTATTTGCGTATGTTAGCCACCATATATGCTAGTGCTTGCTGCAGCTCCACCTCACTACCTTTTCCTACCCATAAGCTTGAATAGTCTTGATATCGTGGGTGTGAGATTGCTGAGTCCCCGTGGCTCACAGTTACTTCCAAAACTAGATGAAGGTGTCGATGATACCAGTGCAGGTGACGCAACCCAGCTCAAGTGGGAGCTCGATAAAGATCGTGTTCGTTGTGTTGTTTCGTTTCCTTTCGATCAGTAGTGGAGCCCAGTTGGGGCGATCGGGGATCTAGCATTTGGGGTGGTCTTCTTTTATTTTGGTTCCGTAGTCGGACCTTGATTGTATTCTGGATGATGTAATGCTATATTCATGTATTGTGTGAAGTGGCGATTGTAAGCCAACTCTTTATCCCTTTCATATTCAGTACATGGGATGTGTAAAGATTACCCCTCTTGCGACATGCCTACTATGCGGTTATGCCTCTATGTTTTGCTCCGACATGTGGGAGATATAGCCGCATCGTGGTTGTTACACTAATGTCTGCCAAAGCAATTCTTAAATGCAGAAATGACACTTCTAAAAAAGTCCCAAGTGTTTTTCAGGTAACAACGCTTCGCACTTGGGGGCTAATGCATGGTATTCAGAAAGTTTTCCCTCTTGAGCTGGATAGCAATATTAGTTTTGACTGGTTCATGAAAGTTATGAAGTTAAGTACTGGCTCATTCATGATGAATTAAGCCGGCCCTTGGGGACTACACGTGTGAAATTATGCTAATCAAATAAATCCGGTTAAACATTTTAAACCGGATTTGGGGAAAATCTAGGTTAGAACATCAGCCTATATCACAAGTCTACAGATCATTCAAGTTTATCATAATCAGGGGACTTGGGGGCTAGCAGGGCATATAAACTAATGAAAGCCGGAGATCATACCTCATATTTTAGTTGCAGCTGTTTGATCATCTCAATTTCAGAGTCATGGCTAGAATGCACGTGACTAAGGTAGCCAGATAACACGTCACTAATACTCATGTGAGCATAGTGAGAGATGTCAAACCACACTTTTTGCTTCTCCAAAGCCTCTTGCTTGGCGGAGTGTCTTGCCAGCACAGTTGGATTGACCGACTCAAAGAATCTACTACCAGTGATTAAAACATCATTGTCATAAGTCTCCGACGGGTTAGCTGAGCTTGACGGTTCAACAGTAGATGGATTGAGAATAGTTTCATCAATAGAAGGCTTAGGAGGATCTGATTGAACGTTGACAATGGGGTCTTCTGGTGCTTCAGGTTGTCCTGGGCCAGGAGTCGGCAGTGCCGGTTCAGCGGCTTTCGGGTCTTCAGTCGGCTTAGCCACCCTGGCCTTCTTGGGCTTTGCTTGACCACTAAGAAGAATTTGATGAGTCAGTATAATGATAAAGACATAAAGATGCAGAAGAAGGATAACTCTCTTTACCCAGGGGCAGTCTTGAAAGCCGGAAGTTGAGTTTGTGAAGAGTCACCAGAATCACAAGAGACCTCCTACAAAAGTGAAATCACAGTTAAAAGAGCAAGGGAATAGACTCATTGATAAAGGCAAAAGTCAAAAATGAAAGGAACCTCATTCTGGCGTTTCCGAGGAGTTTTCGGTAAGCCGGAGGGCAGCTCATTGTCGTCACTGGTCCGGGTCTGACGGCGGCTCTCATGTTGTTGTTTTTTAAAAGAAAATGAGGATCTAAATAAGCCAAGGGGTGTGAAAACCTTACTTTCTGGGTTACCCGTCGAGGTTTCTCCCTTGGCAAAGGTTCTAAATCAGAGGAAATAATTACCTCTTCTTCTACTGCCTGGCTGGCCCCCGTGTCATCCTGGTAACAGTCAGTGTCAATAAGGTTGTTAAAAAGCAGGCCAAGAGAGTCAAGGGCTACCTTCGACTCAGAGGCGTCATCCAACTTGAGGAGATTAGAAGCAGTTGGTATCTTTTTGGATTTTCTGGTTGTCTTCTTGGCGGCTATTGTGGCGGCTCTAGCTTTTTTGGCAGCCTCATGATCATATTTGGCTTTCCAAAAGTCAGATTTGGCCGGTAGGCAAATAACAGGTTGAAAATCATGCAAGTACTTAACTACTGAAGAAAAAAGGAGTCAAGGGGATTTACCTCTGGTGCCGGGTTAAGTTTGCAGAAAGAATTCAATCCTACTTTGCTGCAGTCTTCATATTTGCTGTTGAGAAGAGTGGTTGACATCTCAACAATAGCTTCTTCAGTCAGACGAAGGGAGCTATGACGTAATGGATCGTCCGTTCCTCTGGTGTAGTTGCACATCAAATCAGATCGGCGGTTAGAGGGATGATCCACCATGCGATCCAACGACGGATCAAGTCAACTCATGTTAAGTCGTTCCCCAGTAAAGCTTGAACCCTTTTGATGGTTGGTTGAGTTTCTTGTGCTCAGTGGCAGAGAGTTTGTCAGGGAGCGAATATTTAGCGTCAAGACGCTCAACACGATAACCCGGCATTGGTTTTTCATCAGCCGGTGCCGTATCTTGGGCATAGAACCAGGTTTGATTCCAGTCCTTGGGATAGCTTGGCAAGACTACTAGAGGAAAAACAGCATCCCGTCTACGCTGAATTGAAATCCCCCCAAGTTCTAAACTGGGGCCGTTGGTATACTCATTCTGGCGGTTCAAGTAAAAGTACTCTCGGAAAAGTTCAACAGTAGGTGCTTCTTGAAGATAAACCTCGCAGAAAACTTGGAAGTTACAGATGTTTGATATGGAATTGGGTCCCAGATCTTGTGGATGAAGCTTGAAAAAGTGTAGAATATCTCTGAAGAATTTTGAGCTGGGCGGTGAAAACCCCCGGTTCATATGGTTAGTAAAGACGATGACTTCACCATCCTTGGGCTGAGGTCTTTCTTCGGCCGGGTCAGGGGCACGATAGGACATAATGCTCTTCTCTGGTAAATACCCAATGGTGACAAAATTCTTCAGAGTGTCATCAGTGACAGTGGAAGGGACCCAGTTGCAAACTGTCGTTGTCTTTGGTGGCATGGCGAAAGGACAAGATAAAATGGAAGTAATTTGCCGGTTCAAGTTAATTTGTGGAATTACAGGTTAATGATTGCAATACAAATGCGTAATGGCGGCTTAAATAAGGGCTAATGGTATATGAAGAAAACAAAAAGCCGGCATGGTAAGCCGCCATCATTAAGGAGATTCAAAAATTGCCAGTGATAAAAATTGGTTAAGTACTAAAGCAAACAAGTTTCACAGACGGCGGATATTATTTTGGATCAACAGCCGTTCAGAAAAGGAAAATAAATCTAGACCTAAAAATCAGTACAGATGAACTCATAAGCTAGCGCAAGAGTTTTCTTCCAAGGAAAGGGGATCTACAGGTATTGAAAGTGGAAGTAAAACAACTACCGCATTGGTTTTACGCCATTTTCAGATCAAGAAGCTCACATCACATCATGGAAGATGAACTGTGACGAACTACGACATAATATGAAGAACAAAGAGGAGCTCGCGAACCCTAGTATGGATCTAAGGTATGGAAAGGCCAAAATTTACAGGTATAGATCTACCGCGGAGGGTCGCTGCCGTTCTCTGGACCAATTCAGGCTGATGCAGTGGCCGACCTTGAGGAAGATAAGGTGCTCTGCGACGGCGGCGGATTTCGAGTGGTAGAGGGGTTGCGAGAGGAAGAAGATGCTGGAAAGGGGGAGAATGAGGAAGACCGGCCGTGCCTATTTATAAGGAGACAGGCGAACAGGCAGGCGCGAAAAACGAGGAGGGTAAATGAAAGTTATCCAGCTAGATGGATGCCTCGATTTTTGGAAGACATTAAGGCAAAGATCCGTTGAAGATGACGTCATTGCAATTTCTGGAAATATTGGGAGGTAACGTCATGGCGGGTTATGAGGTTTTCATAGACAAAAGGAGGAAGGATTTTTTCTAAGTCTTGAAGATTGACATGAACAAGTTCAAATCAAACTGGGGCCTAATGTTGGGGATATAACTACTAGGTATGACCAGCCCAGGAGGGGCCGGGTCATCCCCCTGAAGAGTTATCGATTATAAAGCCCAAGGTCGCACGATGGTTCATAGATAGGCTTAGTACCGGGCCCAGACCCAAAGGCGGCTTAAGGCCCATAAGCATAAACCACCATGTATGTAAAACTTGTAAAGTAAGGCATGTAAGATACGTCACCGAGCCGGACACATTGTATGAGCCAGCCGGGACTCTATAAGCCGCAGGACGTCGACCCGTGTATATAAGGGGGTGAGCCGGTGGCGGCTTAGGACAAGAAACAACAAATTCGAGAGCCGGTCAAGCGTATTTGCTCCCCGCTCATCGAAACCCTAGCAATTCCACATACAACTGGATTAGGCTTTTACCTTAACCGTAAGGTGCCGAACCAGTATAAACTCCTCGTGTCCTTTTTCCTGATTAACCCCTTTAAGCTAACCTCAAGCGATGGCTCCACGACTAAGTCCTCTCTCTAGGACATCTGACGTGATATTTCCATGACAAGTTCTATAACATGGCTTTCCTATGTCCAAGAGTGGGAATGATGCTATCTTCGTTGTCATCGACAAGCTTACAAAAGTGGCTCATTTCCTTCCAATCAAAGAATCTATACACCTTCAGAATTGTCTCTTTGCACGGTATTCCGCAATTGATCTCTTCAGATCGCGGAAGCATTTTCACTTCCAAGTTCTGGGACTCCTTCCAAAAGGCCATGGGCACCAACATTCGCATCAGCACGGCTTTCCATCCTCAAACAAGTGGCCAAGTCGAGAGCGTCAATCAAATCCTTGAAGATATGCTTAGAGCTTGTGTAATCTCTTTCGGTATGAAGTGGGAAGATTGCCTCCCATATGCCAAGTTCTCCTACAACAACAGTTTCCAAGCAAGTTCGGGCAAGGCCCCATTTGAAATTCTATATGGTAGCAAGTGTCGTACTCCTCTCAATTCGTCCGACATTGGTGAACGCCAACTTCTTGGCAACGACTTGATCACAGAAGCTGAAGAAATGTGTAAAGTCATCCGTGAAAATCTCAAAGCCGTGCAATCGCGCCAGAAGAGTTACTATGATAGCAAGCACTGTGACTTGGCTTTCGAGATCGGAGACCAAGTCTACCTCCGCGTCTCTCCAATGAAAGGCACTCAATGCTTCGGTATCAAAGGGAAGCTTGCCCTTAGATACGTGGGTCCTTTTGAGATCATTAGCAAAAGAGGCGACCTCGCCTATCAACTCGAGCTTCCGTGTAACTTTGCTAATGTGCACGATGTGTTTCATGTGTCACAGCTTCGCAAGTGCTTCAAGACCCCCGAGCGCACTATCAACTTCAAAGAGATTGATCTCCAAGAGGACTCATCTTATCATGAGCATCCCATTGCCATTCTTGAATAAACCGAACGCAAAACTTGCAACAAGTCGATCAAATTCCTGAAAGTTAAATGGTCTCATCATTCCGACCGAGAAGCCACCTGGGAGCGCGAGGATCACCTCCGTTCTAAATATCCGGAGTTCTTTCAGTCCTAGATCTCGGGTTGAGATCCTCTTGTAGTAGTGGAGAGTTGTAACGCCCCGGATGCGATATTCCATAATTGTAACTCCAACTCTTGCCATTTCCGGCTATGTGATTTGTTATATCCTTCGTGGTTGGATTTTATCCTCGTTTTTGCATTGTGTTCATGTCATGCATTTTGTCGGTGTCAAAACCGGCGGATCTCGGGTAGGGGGTCCCGAACTGTGCGTCTAGGTGGGATGGTAACAGGAGGCAGAGCACACGATGTTTTACCTAGGTTCGGGCCCTCTTGATGCAGGTAAAACCCTACGTCCTGCTTGATTAATATTGATGATATGGGTAGTACAAGAGTAGATCTACCACGAGATCAAGGAGGCTAAACCCTAGAAGCTAGCCTATGGTATGATTGTTGTTCGTCCTATGGACTAAAAACCCTCCGGTTTATATAGACACCGGAGAGGGCTAGGGTTACACAGAGTCGGTTACAATGGTTGGAGATCTACATATCCGTATTGCCAGGCTTGCCTTCCACGCCAAGGAAAGTCCCTTCCGGACACGGGACAAAGTCTTCAATCTTGTATCTTCATAGTCCAGGAGTCCGGCCGAAGGTATAGTCCGGCCATCCGGACACCCCCTAATCCAGGACTCCCTCAGTAGCCCCTGAACCAGGCTTCAATGACGACGAGTCCGGCGCGCAGATTGTCTTCGGCATTGCAAGGCGGGTTCCTCCTCCAAGTACTTCATAGAAGATTTTGAACACAAAGGTAGTGTCCGGCTCTGCAAAATAAGTTTCCACATATTGCCATAGAGAGAATAATATTTACACAAATCTAATCTGCTGACGTATTCCGTAGCGTAACATCACACCACGGCCAAGTCTTTATTCGAATTGTTTTATTATCCCACCTCAGCGCGTTTAGGAAGGCGGTTTCGTTGGCACGTCTTGTTAAAGCAAATATCGTGTCCCCTTATTCTGGGATTCTCATCAATATGGGTGTGGGTAACCCAACCGCGCCATTGACTACGGTGCTTGGGAGATAAGCGAGTTTTACCAGGCTAGTGGGGGCGCATAGTCGCGTCCGCCCATATAAGGGGATAAGGATCCACCTTTTCATCCACGCCTTCTTCCTCCTTTGCCTATCCATTTCCACGCACTCGAGCTCCAGCGCCCAAGTCTGCACACCCCACCTCAACTTCTCCAGCCATGTCCGGAGCGGAGGCAAGTGGATGGTCTCCTCCATCACGGAGGGACATATCGAAAGACTGAGGAAGGCCGGATACTTGTCTAATGACATTGCGCACCGGCTTCTCAAAGAGGGGCAACTCATCCCCACCCCTAGGCCCCATGAGAGGGTGGTGTTCCTCCCCCATTTCCTCCGCGGACCGGGCTTCCCTCTCCACCCATTTGTCCAGGGGCTCATGTTCTACTATGGCCTGGATTTCCACGATCTGCCCCCGAACTTTGTCCTCAACATCTCGGCGTTTATCGTCGTGTGCGAGGCTTTCTTTCGCATCCGTCCCCATTTCTCCCTATGGCTCAAGACTTTCAATGTCAAGCCGAAGGTGGTGCGCGGCACCCAAGCGGAGTGCGGAGGCGCCATGGTGGGCAAGATGCCCAACGTCCTATGGTTCAAGGGCTCCTTCGTGGAGTCCCTAAAGGGGTGGCAATCGGGGTGGTTTTACATCACCGAGCTGCGCGACCCTGAATGGGTCATAGCCCCCGAGTTCCGATCCAGACCCCCTACGCGGCTCGCCTCCTGGAAAGAGACGGGACTGTCGTGGGGTAAAAAAGGAGAGCTGACCGGACTCCAAACGTGCGTCCAAACCCTGGTGGACAGGAAGCTCAAACTTGTCAACGTAGTCCAGGTTATGCTCATCCGCCGGCTCCTCCCATGTCCACAACGGGCTTTCAACCTGTGGGAGTTCGACCCGGCGCGACACCGAACTCTGAGCAAGCTCTTCGACACGATGTACGAAGATGCCTGGAAGGTGCTTTTCAAGGGCGCCGAGGCCCCCGCATCCGCTACCGAGGATCGCGGATTCAGCACGCAGCGTCACGCTCATGCGTTAAGCTACTTTTACCTTTTACAGGGTATTAGTTTTTCATAGTTTTACTCCATGCGGGATCTAAGCTCCCTTACCGTTGACAGGATTGGCAGGAGACATCCGGACAGATCAACTGTCTGGCTCCTTTGCCCGAAGGCCCAGCGGACGCTCGCTTGGCGAAGCTGCTGGTTCCGGCACCCTACGTGGTGCCGGAGAAGAAGGCCAAGAAGAAGGCCACGAGGACTCGAAAGAGTGCCCGGCGCTAGGAGGTGTCGGATTCATCATCCAACGACTCCAAGGCACACTCCTCCCATGAAGACGAGGAGGAGGAAGAAGAGACCTCTCCCCCTCCAGCGGGGGGAGGGAAGAAAAGGAAGGCCGCCCCAACCGGGGAGGCCGAAGGGTCCAAGAGGGGGAAGAACCCTCCTCCGGACCACTCCACCAACGCCGACGACGGCAAAGAGGAGTGGCCGCACAGGGCCAAGCCCCTGGCGAGATCGTAAGTATCCGGATACCAGAGTGATTCATAGTATTCCCCCATTGCACATTTTTTCCTTACGTCGAACATGATTGTGCAGTCCGCCCAAGGTCGGGCTCGACGAGTCGTCTGGCGGCTCCCTGGATTCATCGGATGTGAATTCTCTTTCGACGGCTTCCTCCCCCCACCCTACGGACGGCGCCGAGGTGGCGTCCCAACAGGTTCCAAGCCAGGAGGAGGTGGTCCTGGAGGCGCCGCATGGCAACCTCCTGGACTCCAGGCATAAAGGGGATAAAACCCCCAAGGGCTCCGAGTCCGGCCTTGAGCCGGACACTGCGCCGGAACCTTCAATGGCTCCGGACTTTAGTAGGCAGCCTCCTTCCAAGAGGAGCGAGCCTACCGAGCCGGTGACCTCCGTCCAACCGGAGGCACCGGACAATTTGCTGGAGACGCTTAACGGCGCCTCCATCGACTAGGAGCACCACACTATTATGAGTGCGGTGATCCAGAAGGTTCAGTCCTCCAAGAGCGGACTGACTGAAGCCTGTGCCAGCCTTCTAACAGGCTTTGAGGTAAGTAAAGAATATGCAAAAATATTACCGCATAGACAGTAGCCCCTGATGCTCTGTTCGGTGTTCGGAAAGAAAAGCCGAATAGAGGATCTAATAACATTCGCAGGAGTCTAACATAATCAAGTCAATATGCGTATGCAGGCTTCGCTGCTGGCCTCCGCCGCACTGACTGAGGAGGTGGATACGCTAAAGCAAAACCTTGCGCGGTCCGAGAATGAGCTCGGCCATGCCAAGAGGCAACTCGAGGAGAAGGAAGGTAAGTAATACCTTGCGCAAGTATATAGAGAAGATGTGGTTGCAAAAAATGACAGGATCAACGTGCCATTATAAGGGCCACGACCGAGGTGGCAACCCTTAAGCAAGCGCTGTCCGAGGCCGAAAACAGAGCGGCCGCGGAGCGCATGGAGAGAGGGAAGCAGGAGGCACGGGTGGAGGAGGTGCAGAAAGAGCCCCAGGCTCGTGTGAAAAAACAAGAGAGTTTGGAGCTTAACTCAAAGACACAAGCGTCCGAGCTTGCGGCAGCCCTTAAAAGCGTGACGTCTGCCCAGGCCGAAGCCCAAAAAGCCCTCAAAGAAATTGAAGCGATGAAGAAGATAGCGGCGGGTTAAGGCATTCATTATGCAAAGCAAGCACGTGAAAGTGAATTACTTGTTACTTACCCGAGTCTAGAGCTCTCCAGGAGCATTCGCAGATTTGCCCCACAGTGCGTCGGATGCCGCCGCCTACTACCGAGCCGAAGAGGGGAGCTCGACGGAGAAGGTGTTCTGGTCTCAGTATGTTGAGGCCGGACACCTGGTGCCTTTGAGCGACCAACTGAAGCAAATGGTCGAGCTCCACAAGGTTGCCGAACAGGCCATAAAGGGCCTCATAGTTCGGCTGTGGCCTCGAGAGGCTCTGCCTGGGAGCTACTTCGGGCTGGTGAGGCGGCTGGTGGATGCCTGTCCATGGCTTGAAGTGATCAAGCGCTCCATCTGCATCGAAGGTGCCTGTAGGGTGCTTGCCCGTGCTAAAGTGCACTGGGGCAAGATGGATGCGGAGAAGCTGGTGAAGGACGGGCCGCCGCCGGGCAAGGAACATCGCGTCCTGGAAGCGTATTATGAGGGCGTCCTGAGGGGTGCCCGCCTTATAGCGGATGAATGCTCCAAAGATGTAATTTTTGAGTAAACTCACATTTGTGATCATGTACGCTGAAAACTTGTTCATATGCGCTAAGCAACACTTTTGAATTTAAAATATTACCTTCTGTGCGGCCGTTTATCAAATTTGAGAGATGGCGAGTCGTCGGCTTCTGCCCCCATGCCACGAGTGCTGGGGTGTTTGGGATAAACATGAGCGCTCTTTTTCCCATTCTTGGGTCCTTCGAGGGAGGCGCTCAACACAACAACAAGGCAATCGGACTATAATGCTTGAACACTCTCACTTAGCCATAGAATTCTATAATTTTAAATTTCGGCGAAACCCCTAGTGTTTGGAAGACTGAGTTCGGGGCGCTATCCATGCCTAGGCCGGACAAAGCCGACTCCTCGCTCTAAGCAGCATAAGTCTTTAGGGACTCGAAAACCTCTCGAACAGCGACCAACTCTCGCCTTACCATGACGGTCAGTTTTAGCTTTCTCTACTGAGGTGCTTAGCCCAGCTCAACTGGGGCACAATCGCAGTAGTTCTCCTAGTGCTACCTTAGCCGATATAACGGAACGTAAGGTACCAAAACATAGGAGCCGGGCAAACCCAACATTTGACCCAAGACATGATTCAGAGCCGATGCATATAATGCTATAAGTTCAGGGTGCCGCACTTGTGAAAGTGTTCGGACTTCTCACGTCGTATTGTGGGGTACTTGAGCCCCTGGCATATTGGCCGTACCAAAGTGTACGGGTGCAACATGTCATTAATGAACATATATTTGTAAAAAAGAGGTAATGCAATAATAGACGGAAGCTATGCATTGTTTATTTAAAAAAGCTGCGATCAAAGCAGAACGATACAAATAGTGCGATAAGCAAAAGATGGGACTATCAAATATGTCCTTTCCAGGGGCGAGCTGCGGAATGTTATGCGAAACAGGTATACTGCTCATTATAGAGACCACCTTAGAGTTCCGTAGTGCGGCGTAGCTTTCTACTTCCCTGGTTGTATCGTTTGTGCGGCAATTGTACTGCCGGACAAGCCTTCCGAAGAATGGAGTCCTAAAAATAAGAGAAAATTAAGAAATCGGCAGCCCCTAGTGCGGTTTAAGCCGCGTTTTGGGCATGACGTGATGGTACCCCTCCCCCTGTGCCCATGGTATTTCTAGAGCGTAGTTATGTACGCACAACACTGGTTTCGCAAGTTCGCGAGGGCTGGGGTTGGGGCCGTGCTTGCTCGGAACGTGCCAGGCGGTCTTGTTGTAGGTTACTCCGGGCGTTCTTGACGGTGTCCGGACGTTTAATGGCCGGACTGGAGAATTGCCTTGAGAGGCTGCTTTGTACTTCCGCTGCGATAGCCGTCGTATGCTCCTCCATTCGGAGAGAGCGTTCGGTGTTTCCATTGACCGTGATGACTCCTCAAACGCCTGGCATCTTGAGCTTGAGGTATGCATAGTGCGGCACCGCATTGAACTTGGCAAATGCGGTTCGCCTGAGCAATGCGTGATAGCCACTGCGGAACGGGACTATGTCGAAGATTAACTCCTCGCTTCGGAAATTATCCGGAGATCCGAAGACCACTTCAAGTGTAACTGAGCCTATACAGTTGGCTTCTACACCTGGTATGACGCCTTTAAAGGTTGTTCTGGTGGGTTTTATCCTCGAGGGATCGATGCCCATTTTCTGCACTGTATCCTGATAAAGCAGGTTTAGGCTGCTGCCGCCGTCCATAAGGACTCTAGTGAGGTGAAATCCGTCAATAATTGGGTCTAGAACCAATGCGGCGAATCCGCCATGACGGATGCTAGTGGGGTGGTCCCTTCGATCAAAAGTGATCGAGCAGGAAGACCATGGGTTGAACTTTGGGGCGACTGGCTCCATCGCGTATACGTCCCTTAGCACACGCTTCCGCTCCCTCTTGGGGACGTGGGTTGCGTATATCATGTTCACTGTCCATTGTTGTTCGGCGGCCGGGGCTCCTCCTCGTCATCGCTATGCAGCCCCTTGTCTCTGCTTTCGGCATTTAACTTGCCTGCCTTCTTGAACACCCAACAATCCTTGTTGGTGTGATTGCTGGTTTTTTGGGGGTGCCATGTATCTGGCATGAGCAGTCGAGTATTCGGTCCAAATTGGACGGGCCCGGAGTATTTCTTTTGAATGGCTTTTTCCGCTGACCGAGTTTAGAGCCTTTGAATCCGGCATTAACTGCCGTATCCTCAGCATTGTCGCCGTTAATATGGCGCTTTTGCTTGTTGCGACGTGACCTGCCACTGCTGTCCTTGGTATCCGAGTTACCAGGGCTCTTGGTCATGTTATTGCTGCGAGCTAGCCAGCTGTCTTCTCCCGCGCAAAAGCGGGTCATAAGTGTCGTGAGGGCTGCCATAGATTTTGGCTTTTCC